>NW_009913334.1:85045-124156 GCF_000696875.1 Nestor notabilis
ACTGTACACCCCACACATTTGGTTGTATTTTTTTTCCCTTGCTTTAAGCACTTTCTTCTGCTTATTCCACTTACTCTGCCAGCTTCTGTTGGATGATCAGCTAGTGACAAAGACTTTCATTATAAGAGAAGTGTCAGTAACAAGACTTTTTTTTCGTCCTGGAGTATGAATTTTATCAGTGGAAAACATAATAATTCCGACAGCCACAAGATGGAGTTCTTACCTTTTGAGGCTGCTGTTGCTCCAGAAGCTGTTGTCTGAGGTGTTCTAAATTTTGTTGCTGTAGCTGTTCAGCTAGTTGGTGAAAAAGGGAGTTGTTCACAGATTCTGGTACTAAAGGCCTAAAATGAAATAATTTAAAGAAAAAAACACAAACGTTTTTCTCTTGGTTTAAATAGTTGGTGAACAGGTCTTCACAACTGAGTTTCAAGTTTAACTAAAAATGTAAAATAATGAAGACAATGTAACCAGTTCTACCTTCTGTTGCCATCACCATCACCATTAATGCTATGAATATAATTAACAAAGAACATGCTAACTTCTAAGATGAAGTCAACAAAACTTCTGGCACAGAGACTTACATTAAATATTTTTAAAATGTGTATGTTTCATAAATTTAGGAAAGTGTCTCTTCTCTTCCTATTGGTTTAGTATACTTATGCTCTAAAAGAAACATTTTCCTTACTATTTAATCCTAATGTTCAACTAGTGTCAGGCAGATTTTAGCATTTTCTGTAAGAAACATAGCTTGATCTTACAGTTGGGAAGTAGGAGTTTCTTTTTTAGGCTCTTCATTTTGTTCAGATTCTTCCCCGAAGTCAAACCTGTCCATCAGCTTCTAGGAGAAAGCAAAGTAAGCATTACTGAGTACTCCTTATATATCTCTTTACGCATATTTACTTTTCCAAAGAAAAATGCTCTTATTTCTCAAGTTGAAAAAAATAAAAAAGGATGGCAAATAACCTGAATAAAATTAAATGTCATACTGCTACTGCTATCAAACTCTTGAATGCATCAAATACCAAATTTTGTGCATGGCTTTCTTGAGCTCTGGCTGCTGTTACAAGTACAACCACATGTTCTTTCCATAGTAAATAACAGCTAGTTTGGAGAAAAGCTTAAATAAAGATTAATTTTATGTAATGGTACCTTTAATTTGAAGAAATTACTATGAAGAGGCCAACTATTCAATCCTTTGGCAATCAGCAAACTGTTCTGCTCGTATCAAGAGAAGACCTACAGCTTGATTACTTCACAAAGAATTACTGTATTTTCACACACACGTGTCATTTAGACAACCTGAACTCCTTTAAATATACTGCTCTTTGAGAACAACTTTTCATATAGTCTGTAAAAAAAAAAAAATCAAAGCAGGTAGTTATCATGAAAGAGGAATAAGCCTCCAGAGGGATAAAAAAAAAAAAGGTATCTGGCAGGGAAAAAGAAAACCTTTAATAAATCTCCTATTTTATCTGTAAAGATTTCTACACTGTAGTTTCTGCTGAACTAAAAAAGTTTGGTTTGTTAATTTTTAAATAGCCTGGAAGCATTTCAGGAGCATTTTACTTTCTTGATGATAAGACTGAAGAAGCATGAAGAAATACAAAAACATTATTTGTCACTGAGATAGGCATTTTTCAGTAACTATATATTGGTAGCGCAGTGCTATCAAACCCATATGCATGCACCTTTACACCTTGGAAGTTTTCTAAAAAACAGAGTTAATGCTGTGCTACAAACTGCCATAACTTCTTCTCAAACCCTGAGCTTAGAAGTTAAAAACAGAAGAATGAGAACATGGGGCAATCATCTCAAAATACCAAGACAAAAACATCTCCAGTAACAAGCCATGATGATTTGGTAGCCAATTTTCTTTCTCGGGATGCTCTATTTAATATCAATTACTGGAGTCCAGCAAGAAGAACAAAGCATTAGCTAACTAAGAGACTGAACAATCAAGAATTTTTATAACTACTTTCCCAGTGAAATAATCTGATATATATATAAAAGCAGGACTGAATATATCTCTGAGAAAACAGAGAAGAAACATCCAGTTTATCAATGTCTTTCCTGTACGGGGGCAGAACCAGCAAAACCAGATGTGGTACTCTAGATGCAGTCTGGAGTAGATAGGATGTCTAGATGGGATGATCATTTCCACCAATCACCTGACTATACTCCTGTTCACACAGGCCCGGATGGTGTCAGCCCACTTTGCTGCCAGGGTACCTTGCTGGATCTAGCACTGTTGTTTTAAGTACACTTGTTAACAATTTATTTTTTTATAAAGACTAGAATCCCAAAGATTAAGCAACTGGATGTATGGTACTCAAACAGTCTAGTGCTGCTGTTCACTGTACTGTTCTGACATCTTGGGTTTTGATAACTGTTATTTCTAACAGTATCATCAACCGCCATTGATGCATTTTGTGTTAAATATAAAACTATCGCAAGCTCTCCAAAATGCATACAAAACCTCTAGAACTTCACAGCATCCTGGAAGATCACTAAGAAAGATCTAGATCTGTCCGCAGGATGCAAAGCATTCCCAAAACTCTTAAAAAATATCTGGTTTACTGTTTTTATTTTATTTGGGTGTGCTATTTGGATTTTGTTACTAGTTACTTTGAAGCAGCTCCAGTCTGGCCCTGTCAAGTGAGTGCTCATTACCAATGCAGCCAATCTTTTGCTTTAGCTTAATCTAAATACATCTACTTTATATATTCAAGATTGCTCTGCAATGTGAAATGATGTGGGGTACATGTAAATAATCAAAAGTTTCACCTCAAAAGCATGCTCCTGATTCAACCTAAAACACTTGCACTTATAGGTGCTTCCTATAAAAGTAAATATTGCCTTTTTGACACTTTTTTTATTAAGGCTGTCTTGTCTAGTAAAATATACATATACAAGTATACAATAAAATGGATATAGTCCAGTAAACAATTACATCGGTATGACCTATGGTCTTCAGATATTGAGAAGTAGGATTCAGATGCCAGATGATATTGGTGCTGATAAAAAACATTTTAAAAAGCAAGGAAAATTATTATCCCCAAAACTTACTGCAAAATTGATTGCCCATTAATACATATATATTAATATATACTCTTTTATAATGCCTAGACTTAGACTGAGATTTCCTAAAGCCTCAGAAAAAGAAGAATATAGGTATGGTATCACCAACATTCTATTAAAAAAAGGAAAAAAAAAAACCCCAAGAGGAAATTCTAGAACAACGTGCTATTTTTGCAAAGCAGCCTAAATAATCTTTGAGTAAAAGCCTCAATGGACTAACAAGACACAGATCAGTTCATTCATAAAGATGCTACAGAACACTGAGCAAAAAATTTGAGATGCGTTATAATTTGATGCTACTTGTATAATGCAGAACTGAGGTACAGATCACATACTATGAACACAACTCTTTCACAACTTATAAGAAGAAATCAATACTGCATGCCTACTGGAAGTTTGTATGTAAATTACCACACTGCCAGAAGAATTCCTTCCAGAACACTTACCTTCTAAGTCCCAGAAATCAGAAGCACATAATGACAAGACTCCTGTATACTATTTACTAGCATCAGCTAACTTAAGAGCATCAAGCTGAACTCACACAAGGTATATAAACAACTCAGCAGTATGCCAATTCCTTCTGTTTTCTCCAGTTAAGTTGTCCAACATTCATGACACCCATACCTATGAATACACATGTAAATGCTGGAATTGAAGTCAGCAGAGTAAACCCTAATACGATGCAGTATTATTAACTTTTTAATCTAAATATTGAGACAGTACCTATTAAGTAATGCATTCATTCCCTGTGATTTTACTCTACTGGATTTGATGGTTACAGCTGTGATACAGCTTTAGTACAGGCCATTTTTTCCCTTTTATTTTTACAGCTGCGTTACTTTCATTAGTCATAACAACTCTATTATTTTACAGATTTGAGTTTAGCTGGACAAATTCAAGAAATAAAAGATAAATTGTCCTAAAATTTTCAACTCAGCACTTATGAAGTTCTGAGCAGCTAATTGCCTGAAAAAGAGATTATCTGGGTTGGGATAAAAAAGGGGGGTTTGCTCCTCTGACTATTGCTACTGTAATTTCCAGCATGGTTATTGCTACCTGTCATTCAATTATATTAAACTTCTTAAATTCCTGCATTCTGGGATTTTTTTGTTTGTTGTTTTTTTTTAGATAGGCACCTATGTTGCAACACATACAAAGTTTCTTTACCTAACGAGTTGGTCTGGTTTGGGCTTTACGTTTTCACTTCCTCTAAAAAGTGTCACATGACTAGTTTTAACTACAGTCATAAACTTATTTCTTCACTTACTATCACTTCGTGGCTAAGATCAGAAGTTTTCTTGGCACTTACAATGTATGAAAATTACAAGTCTAATCACATTTTACTCTTTTGGGAAAACAGCACAGATCATAAAAACAAGAAAGGGAAGTACAAGACGTGCTCAATTCTCATTCCTGTTCTACAAAGGATGAAAAAAAAGATGTAACAATGGCTTAACTTTGCTAAATCACATCCATCTTCATACTTGATGACCCTTATGCATCCCCTTCCAACTTGAGGTATTCTATGAAATGACTTTTAGCCCTAAACTCATATAAAACTAGTATTTTCATTTATACCACTCTCTAGACTTTTTTTCATTTTCAAGATAGAGCACTTCATAATAAATTAACGTATTTTAAAAATCTCTGAAGTCAAACAGTAAAATTCGAAAGAAGACTCTTTCACTTACATATATTTTAACAATATATTTCTTCAAAATTCTATTATTTTATGTCTACCTTATTAAAAGAGACACTCTGTTCCAGGGGATTAAGTGTGTTAGCAGCAGCAGCTGCAGCTGTAAGTTGTGCTGTGAGGGCCTGCAACTGAACAACAAGACCAGCATCCAGAGCTTGAAGTAGTGAAGGCTGAGGTTTCTGCTGCTGTATCTGCAGTGTCTGAATCAACTGCTGAAGCTAAAAGAGAAAAGATAACAAATGCATTAAACAAAAAAGGTTGTTTTTTTTTAAAGCAAAAACCAAACCTAGAATTTTCCCCTTCCAAGGGGGGGGGGGGGGGGGAAGAAAAAAAAAAAAAGACCTTGGGAATGCAGTATTATCTAACCTATGGCTAATATTTCATCTTTAATTGTTTTCATATATGGCAAATTTTGTTCCCACTTACTGGCTAATTTGTTTTCTGTAGCTGATAAGACATGCAGATGCTTCTTCCTCCTAACTTGCTCTGACAGGTTGCATGATGACCAGTCACCACTCAGGATTTCCTGCTTTCTAGGGTTCCCCCTCTTCTGTTTCTCCAGTTTGATTCCTTCTGACCTGAAAAAAATCTGTTAGCCTACTTCAGCTTCCTAAGGGCCCACGTATATTAGGAAAATCTGTATGCTGTAACATTTGTGTAGTGAAAGTAACTGCACTGTTGCAAGCTCCACTTTAAGCTGATGCAACAGGTCTGTATGAAGAGTTTGCACTAGCGTCTCTAGATTAGTCACAATGAAAATCTCACGCTGAAACTCAGGTTTCTGCTGATTGAATGCAATTCTTTTGCTCTGTTAACAAAAGACAAAAAGCAAATTGACCAGGAACTGGGAATATAATTTGACATCCTTCAATGGCACAGGCTCTGGGCTCTGTATAGGAATATCTTAGGATAAAATTTGCCTAGATGCAATGCTGAACCAGAAGCAGTCACTCTGGGGCAACAGATGTATGGTAACAACAAAGTATGTTACAGTAAAAACAAAGTATGGGTAATGTCAAAAGACAGATGTTAAAGCATACTTCTTAAAAATAGTGTTGGGTGTTTCAAATATTATTTAAAAATAGTTTTGCGGGGTGGTGTGGTGACTGGGGTGGTTGGTTTGTTTTGAATAGGTTTACTTAAGACAAAAGGAAAAAATACTATTCCTATGGAAAAAAGCTTTCCTAATGTATCATGAAATTAGCGGAAGAAGTCTTTTGACCTTCCAAGAGGTAAACCCCTGGAGCCTTACCTATGGGGTAGTCCTGAAAAAGAGGTTGAGCAAATCCAGTCTCTGGATATTGGATTATACCTTTACGTTCATATTCTACCTCCTCGTGGGGTTCACCACTGATCTTACCTCTCCCTTCTTACTAGGGCTCACTAGAAACTCTGCATAAGCTGATTACATTGATCATTTTTTTCACAATGCATCAAAGATGTATGATCCTTTTTCAGGATTGTTTTAGAGTGACCTTCTATAATGTGACACAACTCTTCCTATGTTTTAAAAACAATCATGCAGACTCCTACAGCTGAGCCTCTGAAAATGCTTCCATTATTCTTCTACCTTTACTGCAACAGGTAAAGCTGAAGAGCTCTCCTCTCTGCTCTTGGCTGATCCGCAGAAGATAAGCAAATATAGCTGGTCCACCTTGTGCACTGCTCTGAGTAGGAAGGAATCAAACTGAAGAAGTAGAGATAGAAGCCCTGGAGTGGGAAAATCCTGGGTGGTCACTATTCTAGCTGTTTTCACGTTCTTGCTGGTCACAACTTTTTTACTCTGCCCTCTCCTAGACTTCCAATTTATTTACATGCACTCTCATACATAAAACACAATCTTCAGATGAAATCAAAGACTTTGGTGCTTAGGAAGGGGGCAGGTGGAGTGGCACAGAGAACAGGGAAAAAAAAAGAGACAAAGAATCAAAGCAAATGCTGCAGTTCACCTACCAATCCTAGAGATCTGCATGTACATATTTACTGTACATGCAGCTTGTCTCTGCACTTCTACTTATGACCCTATTTTCCCTCTCCCCAAATCCATTTTCTTCAACATTTTACCATTTTGAACAAAATATCCAATGTCATTTCTTTGTGATGTGCAGTCTTTAAAAATCTTCATTCGCTTCTCATCTGCGTAATGGTTTTCTTTTGCTTCATCCTTTTTTTCTGTAAAATTACATTACTGACTTTCCACATCTTTTCCAGTCTCATTTAACATCCCTTTCTTCTTCAAAAGCTATTTCACTGCCTTTCCTCCACATTTCACAAAGTGCATTCCACAAACTAAGAGATACTCACTAAAGCCATATTCCTTAAGTGTACTTTAAAGACACAAAGTATCACACAGTGTACAGTGTAACTGACTACAAAATATTTACCTGTTGGCCTTGAGGACTCTGTAAAATCTGTGCAACAGCAGCAAGGGTATCTGTATTAGCAATCTGAGATACCCAAGGGTCAGGTAAACTCTGCACTACATTGGCTGGAGTAACTGGAGTCACAGGTGTTCCTAAAAAAGAGAAAATCCAATGCAAAATATTTGAACATACGGAACTAGAAATTGTGTTAGAAGAAAGAAAGAAAAAAAAAAACCCTACCTGCTATTACTAAATAGTGAGAAAACACTGTATTAACATCAACTGAAACCATTCTTCTGACACACACGTAGAGCACACAAAAATAACACAGACTCACATCAGCATTTCTCAAGTAGCAGGCTTACTTTGTTTAAAAGTGTAGTTCACAGCTCTTTCCACTATTGACCTATGGGGACTACTAACGAAAACACTGACAAATGCAAAATGAATAGATTTCACACAGTAATCCAAACCATTTAGTGGAAACAATATATACCAAATGATAATTGTTAGTAATCTAATCATAAACATCTGTCAGTCCAGAACTTGCTGGACTTGCACTTTATCCCCAGGAGAAGCCTAAAGGACGCTATTAGAAATTTCAACCTGCAGCAGCTGGATTCATAAGGATTGCTTATTTTAGCCGTTTTTCTTCCTCAAGAGGAACACTGAAACTAAATCAGCAATCTGATAACTAGTTTCATGCCATAATTCAGAAGAATCCTCCATCCTTATAAATAGTCCTGCTTTTAGCTCAGAAGTAGAGATATGCCAATGGATACTAAATGTAAATGACTAGATTAGGTGTTTTGAAAGATAATTTGCATCGGAATTTTGAAAAGCATTAGAGTAGACTTATGATTTCAGCAATTCAAACTAATCAAACTAATGACAATAAAAAATGTTGAGCTAGATGATGCAGTAAATCCAATCCATGAACTGGAATTTTTACATATTTACAGACACCAATGAAAAGTAAGGTGGATTTGTCTACCTCACTGCTTTTCAGCAGAGCATCAGCAAAAGGTGGGTGACAAAAGCAGGTCTGAATGTGCCAAAACCCCATTTTTGTATGTAAAACCTTCTCTATATGCCAATCCGGAATGAAAAAAACCTCCACAAAGCAAAAAAAGTTGAAAAGCCAGTTCCCTGCCATCTATCTACATTAGTAAGGATGACGCTTAGAGCACAAAATCACCCAGTCTGCATGTATAATAATGTTAATGCTTGGTAAATTGAGACATAATTCAGAGCAAATTTTTGCCTATGATTCTCCAGCAGAGATCTCAGATCTGAAGGAGAAGGAAGTATGTCACTGGCTGCAGTCTCTACTGTGGGATTTTTCTCCCTTGAAATCACTGTCCGTTGGCGAGCAAAAGTTAAAGCAGCACTCTCTTGACATCATCCAGCAAGCTCAACCCTACAGATAGCAAAAAGCTACTACGTACTGATGTTTCATGTCTCTCAGCCCCACTAACTAACAAAGATTGTTGGGGTTTTAACTTGTCAGTGATCTACTGTTTTGACTTTAGAGAGCAAAACTAGGTCTTACTGCACTGTTACTCAACCTGAATATACTTATAATATACTGTTGGAAAGCAAGCACAACAGGCTGCCTCTTGGTTTTGCCATTTCCATGATTAAGATCCTGCCCTATTTCTTTCTAGCATTTATTTGATTTGTCTAAAGAAAATGAGTGAGATTTTTCAGCATGTTAACAGACAACGCTCCAAAGCCGACACAAGTGTTTTGATTCTAAGCATGATTTTAACCCGTCCTTGTTTACCTGGTGTATTGTTGCTCATAGCAGCTGTAGTGCTGGGCAAGACAGGGGTCACAACTGGAGGAGGAATTCCTGCTGAGAGACTTCTCCGCTGCCATATCCAAAAGAGGCTGAATAATTTCACTCTTGAACACATTATTCTTCTGCCATAAATTTAGCACTCTAACAATTTTACTCTAAAAGGAAGAAAGGGTAACAGAAGATCTGAGTCATGCTTATATTTCTTATTATTATCAAATATGAAATTCCTAACTAGCAATGTCAATCTGTCTAGACTGAAACACCTTTAGATTTACAAACTGCAAAAGCCTTAAGAACAGTTACACTGGATCACACCAAAGATGTCTAAGCTATGAACCTAAAGCTGACCCTAGTACATAGTGACAGTCTTTTCTCAACAGAAAATGAAATATATTAAAACAAACGCATCTAGCTCTTTTTTGCCTTTACTTTTGGAAGATGGTATGGAAGGACAATTACTTTAAGTATTTTAAAGCATTATTAATAATTAAACCAAGGAATTATTAGCCTCCTCAACTTTTATGGTCAACATATAGGAATGCAATTCTAATCTATGAACCAAAATTATTTATGTCCACTAAAAAATAGGCATATACTAATAAGACTGCTACATACTTTTATTACAGTAGTCATCAGTATCTTGCAAGCTTTCCTGATAAAGTGAGGAATTTAAAAATTTAAACTGGAACACAATTCCTACATATTGAAATTACATAGCAGTATTAAAAAATGTGGATCATGGGTAAGGAAAAATCAAAATTAAGACTTCATACCACTCCATTACATGTAACTCATTGTTCAGCTTGCATTTCTATTCCACTATTTTGATCTGCTCCCAAATGTTTTCTTTTCTCAGCTTCACTTCTACTAAAAGGCAAGATTTTGCTTTATTTTGAGAAGTTGCATAGAAATACGTGTGGTAGTAAAAGACCCTTGCTCAGATGGGGGAACAAAAAGTTTGTTGTATTACAAAGAGCAGAAAGTTCTTTATAAGATCTTGTGTTTGCTGTCATAAAGATGGTTTAATTATTTAAATTTTATGAAATATGAAGATAGGGTACTTAACCACAGTGTTTAAAACAAATTAAAAAAACCCTCTGTTTGCCCTAAACTCCAAGAGGATACTTAACTTTAATAGAGAGAAATTATTAATTTTCACTGCATGGAAGAAGTAACTTAGGGTTCTTTCTTCTATCCAGAACAGGAATATAAAACTATTTCTGTGTCTCAGTATCTATCGCCCCATTGCACTTCTCCTCACTGAACCAGACAAAGGAATCAGTGGAGTTTGTTTGGTTATTTTAAATAAGATGTTACTGTACTTCTGCTTGATTTAAAAACAAAACAAAATCACATTTGCTTTCATAAAGACAACTGTTGTGTTTCTCTGTCACACTTTCTAATCAGATTAAACATCAAAATGTTAGAAAATGGGACCATATCTTGGTATCTCTGACAGCACAATTTTCTGCTGTGTTAGATATATGGTAACTACTCGAACAGCAAAGACTTTCCTATAATACTGAATCCATATGCAACACAGCAGCAAGACTTCAGATTGTAAAATGCATTTTCCCTAACCGAGGTGAAAAATATCCTACAAATGAACCTGACAGGAGCTTTACAAACCACAGACTTGACTTTACTCCCCCCTTCACATTAAACATGTCTAATGTAATATATTAGTTGCCATGCATTGAAATATCACAGCATAAGTCGTGGTATTTCTTACCCTACAATAAATCTACTATTCTAATTTTTTTTAAGCCAGACACATACTGTGTACTTGCACCCATCCTTGTGCCAGATCTCCTTCTTCAATAAGTCAGGTTATTTCTGCATCAGTGTATTTCCCAGAGTAGTAAACTAAATGATTATACAAAACAAACTAATTCTGCTTAAGGAATACAACTAAATGAAGAAAAATATGTTAACTATCTTGTCTATTTATATACAAACCCCTATGGAGCAGAAGCAGCATGCATTGATCATGCAGATAACCTAAAACCAGACTGGAAAAACGTCACTTAACTTAATCTGCTCAGCAGTATCTCAGAACTCATTTGCAGAAGAGAACACATTCATAGCAGTTTTTCCAACCACTAAAAATTTGCAGATCCTGACATACAGGGGTCCTAACTCCTCTAAAAAGGCAAGAATCTTAAAGACAACTGCAGGAGACATGCACTGGCTGAACTTGCCTTACTTAATGATTTTCCATGCATGCCTGGAGTTTACAGATCTTTGGTTGAAAACTACAGCTGTATGAATGAATATATGTGAGTATTCAAAGAATAACTTGTCTTCCTCTTCCTGCAGTGTCCCCCCTCCCTCACTACTTCATTTAATGACTCTATTACACAAATTTATGTGGAGGATAAAGCTTGTAGCATTTCCCATCTTTTTGTAATTTTTCAATTCAGTAAGAAGATACTTTAGCTATTTTAAGACCAGTGACAAATGCGAAGGAAGTTAAAACTGCCTGAATGCTCTGCTTATTTCCAGTCAACCTATTTAAAAAGTAATTTGGTAGCAGTCTTGACTACTGTGGTCCAAGGGAACAGCTGAAACTGTAAGGTCTAACTATTCAAGTTCAGCCTTATTCAGTTGTCTGCTGATTGTCAAAGGAAAGGTAACTTTTAAGATACTTTGTTGCTTTTCTATTGCTCCTTGAGTCCAAAACACTCTGTCTGGCGCTGATGATAACTGCTGCTAAGACAGACATCTATTCCTTGACACTATACAAAACCTGCTCGCCCGTTTTTTCACTGCAGAGGGGAAGAACTCAGTAAAAGACTGACTATAACTCCCTGTCCTACAATGCTGACTTAATTTTTTTCCTCATCAAAATACATTAACTCAAATCCACCTGGTCTTCTTGAAAACCTTTCCAAAAGTCTAATTAATATAATTGGAAGTGTCTTCCCCCGTCCCTACACTCAGACAAGCAAAATCAAAGAAATACATATAAACATGCAAGTCTATAATTAGGTCCAATCTAGCAAGCAGAAAGCAAGATCAAAATCTTTCTTCCTCACAGATAACATACTAGAGACTGCTTTAATTAGAAAAATCTGTAAGTGGTTTACCTTGTCATCCCCAGGACAACGGTATAAGTTCTGGAAAGTGCTGATGATGTTATTACTGAACCTTGGAGCAAATACATCCTTTTCTTGTCCAAACTGATGCCGGGACTGTCTCACAATGGAGTCAATGACATACAGACCAGGTACCTTGTATTCTGGTTTGCACTACAAAGAATGATAATTTAAAATACACATGTGAAAAATAACAAAAACCACTGATGGCAGAATAAATATGATCAGTCCTCTTTAATTTTTAAATGGGTTAAAGTACTAATAAAATCTCTATTTAACAAACATTAACAAATCTCTATTTAACAAATTCTCCTAAAAAATGAAACTCACTCAAAACCAGCCAGCCTTTAATGTTCAAATTATCACATCTATATTCTGCAAATATGTAAATGGTTTAAAATCAATTTCCTACCACTAAAAAATTAACTTTTTAGAATCTAGCTATTAAAAATCAGCACATGAACCACACAGCCTTTTTAAATGCACACATCTATTTTAAGAGAACAGAATAAAGCATGGCCAAATTCTTAGCAGTACATTGGTACTAGCTGTAAATACAATTCAAAATATTTTAGTCCTTTATAATCCAAGTCAACATTAAAGTTAACATTCATTTACTTTATTTTACATTTAGTTAGTGTTTGGCATATCCTCCCCTTGCCAGAACAACAACATATTTATGTGGACATCTGTTTGAGAATATTCAGTGACACTGGTCTAGAAAACTTGTATAATTTATGAACAGCATGGTATTTATAAAGCATGTCTGCTAATTATACTAATTAATCAGTTAATTTTACTTAACAAGTAAAGCTAAAACTTTTGTGTTTTAATTGCAAAGTAATTGCACCAGAACTACTGCAAACAGTTTTAAGACAGAATGAAAAGCAGTACAAAAGCATAACAAAGTCATCACCAGAATGGTGACTGTAACTATATAGTTATACTATGACACGGATTTACTTCATGAATATTGGCTATATATACTTATCACACAAGGTATTAGGGAAGCATGGGAAAGGACACCCATTCCCTCTCTGGCCCACTTAGTCTATAAACATATTATGCAACACATTAAGTTCATAATCTCTAAGACAGTGACAAACTCTTCAGACTATTAATTTTATTATAGCCTACATACAAACTTCATCTTCTGAAAAGTGCTCATTTGCTAATATTTGCAACCTTGATAGAGCATTTATTTAGGATAAAAACATAGTTCAGTGTACGTAAATATGGCACTCCTTATTTTTAAGGATGCGTGTAGCATCCTTTTAAGAATGTGTGTGCATTATGAAATTACAAAATTAAAATCTAATAGGATATAATAGTCTTCAGATAATAACCACAATGTACTGTAGCTACTGAAAAGTTAAATTATTACCAAGAGCATTCCTGATACTGACCTGTATACAACTTTTCACAATATTCAAATTAATAAAACACACAGGTATTTAAAAAGGAAACTTGGCAAACATGTTACATGGAATATTTAAAAACATGACATATACAGAAAGAAAAATATAATAATTAATAATACAGATTATAAAAAAGGACAATAAAAGTTAAAACATAAATGAAGAAGATGAGTTACAGCTGGGGCAGTGAGCCTGCATATCCCTAACCTCAGATGGATACTTTTCACAACAAATGTAGAATCTCAGTGGATATTTTCCACAACAAATATTCACTTATTTTCTGAGTAGGTCTAAGCAGTAAGATAATTCAATTACTCAAAGGCTTTATTCAAGTCTTGCTCTCACAATGGAATATCCTTACATATATGAAATGTGGTCATTTGACCTGCGAAATGACGTTTTGACTGAGAATAAAACAGACCAGTGAGTTAAGTGTCACAAAACAAAGAATGACACGGGCAATTATTTCACCTGGAGTTTCAGT
Organism: Nestor notabilis; assembly: GCF_000696875.1. Classification (NCBI taxonomy): domain Eukaryota; kingdom Metazoa; phylum Chordata; class Aves; order Psittaciformes; family Psittacidae; genus Nestor; species Nestor notabilis. The sequence continues at coordinate 98,990 of NW_009913334.1, forward strand.
AACATCATGAGATTAATTCTGAAGAAATAAAATACTGGAGTAGTAAAGAATCAACAGTAAACTAATTGAGATGGTACTGACAGCACTCTGGACAAGTCCATGGCAGATTTCAACAGAAGATTCAGTATCGTGAGCTTTAAGTGACTGCTTCCAGAAAAAAAAAATCCAATTATCTTCCAAACACATAACTTAAGTCCATGAATACCAAATTGCTAGCTTTGATCTGCTGATCTCCAATTCTACTAAATTAGAATTACTAATTTAGAATTACTAAATTCTACTGTTGTTAGTAATTTGTGTTTCACTAAATTGTTCATGAAATACTGGGGGGAACAAAAAAAAAAATCAAACAAACAAACAAAAAAAAAACCCCAAAAAAAAACAAACAAACAAACAAAAAAAAGAAAAACACAACAAACAACCTACATCAAGTCCACTAAAGGGAAACATCTAATTCAGAGTGATCATTAACAAGGTTATCAATAACAACATCCACCTTCCTTCTCCAACCAGCAATGAACACTTCAGAACTCCCTCATCAAGCAGTACTAGGCAGTGAACACAAATGTACTCTTACTAGCTTGTGGAAAGGTCATGAACAACCAGTCCATTTCCTGACAAATGGCCACTCTTTTATTCAGAGGATAAATCTTCTCCCATGCCTCTGAATACAGAACAATCAATCACAACCACCACAACAAAAAGCGGTATTTGGAACTTAGGCAATTCCAGATTAATTTTGGCACACGGCACTGCAAAGTGCTACTGATCTGAAATGGATAAGATGTACACCTCCTCTCATCCTCTTGTGTTCACCTGTCGTATTAAACTAGGATCAGAGGATATCGATACCATTTTTTAGAAGAAGAAGAACTTGCAGGTGATGCCCTAAAAGACAACTACTTGACAAAACACTAGCAGTGATGGTAAAGTAAAATACTAGTCTTCACTACTGCCATGAAATATACATGATACCTTTTCCACATAGGACCGATGTTCTAGTACCTAACTAATTAATTCATGAACTGTTCTGAGACAGTTAAAAACACCAGGCTGAAGCTGAACCCTGCTGACACTGTCCAACCACTGCCAAAAGCCACTCCAGCATACACTGGGCACCAAGAAATAAAAGGTAATGAGGAAGACAGGTTACTGACACAGAGCAACCCAGACCGCATGGTAAAATGGACAACAGAAGAAAAATTGCATCCAACATTGCAACATTAACAGACTAACTTCTCCAGCTTGTTTGTCAAAACAAAAAGGAAATTTGATCATAATTTACTCCTATTTACAAAAGGAGAAGAAAATTCAGTACTAAAATGACCAACTGAGCCATCAGGTACAATGCAGACAAGTAAGGAAACTCACAAATTGGAATCCATGCATTTCCAACTGGAAGTAAAATGCAGTTTTACCCAAGAATAATTAACTGTTGCAAGGAAACAAAATGCAATAAAATTCTTTGTTATTCAGAATCCTTAAATTAATACTGAATCTTCCCAAAAAGTAGTTCCAGTCTAATCACATAAATTTTTTTTTGTTTTAAATTACTAGCAGGAACCACAAACTGAAATGCTACATCTTCTGCTACGCAAAAGATAATGCTGAATGGTAATCTTCCCTTCAGCTTTAAAAACCATGGGAAAACCTAGCAGAACAGCAACTGCCACTCAGCAAAACACTGTCAATTCTGTTGCAGTTTTCTGTTCACATGGGCCATACTGACAGCCTCTTGTAACATTAAATAAATACATGCAGAAGTAGTCTTAAGACATTAACCACAGTCACTGGGATCAAAGTTTATCACACATACAAATTCAGGACAAAGTATTGTCTTTCTGCATCATGGGTTATGAACAGCTACTGATTACAAGCAGAAACTGAATGTGACTAAAAACTAAACTAAACTAACATGTGATAAAAATATTAATCCACATGTGAACCTAAACCCTAACACTCTTCAATACTCCGTAATCCAAAATGAGGAAATTTTTCTCAGTGCTAACACAAAATACCCATGACTGACATACCTTTTGAATGAATTTCTCAACACTCTGTACAACGTGCTTGTAGAACTGAAAAATAAAACAGTATTTCAGAGGAGAAAATCTGAAGATCCATACATTTGTTCAAGTCATGCAATATTGACAGTAGAACCAGAATCAGAAACACTGGTTTACTAACCAGCCATCCAATACCTACAGCTGTGTATGTTGTCTTCCTTAGAACATTAAACAGCATACAAAGAAAACAAATCTCACTTTTTCTTGCCTTGTGAAGTTTTTTTTACGCTGCATTTTTTTAATAACATGCACTTCTTTAGTGAGAAGAGAATAATATAATTGTTCCTTCAAAAACACGGTTATTTCATTGTACACAACTGAAGATGTTAACCTGATGTTATTAAGCACAGCATGTGCTTCCCTGTGTTTATTTTCCAAGTGTTCACTTTAGTAACCTAAAATCATGAGTACAGGAAGATAGGAAGACCTTATAACACCCACTGAATACTTTTTTTTTTTTTTGTTTTAAAGTTGGCCTGGTCAGGGGTTTTTTTAGGGGTTTTGGTTGGGGTTTTGGTGGTGGTGGTGGTTGGTCAGGTTTCAGAGATTTTTAGGTGAGTGGTTGGGTTTTTTTGGTGGATTTTTTATGTTTTGTTTTGTTGAGATTTTTTTTAATTTTACATATCACAATGGCTCTGTATCAACCCAATAACTACCTTACACTATTAAATATTGTTATTGAAATTATAAGAGTGGAAGCAGAATTTCCACGTTAAACATGATAAAACATTTTGGTACCATTTAGTTTAATTTATAGAACCATTTACATCATTTACTACTTCTTTCTGTTCAGTACAAGTTTTTCACATTTTCATTATACTGCAACACACAAACTTTAATTTATGTAGGCTTCTCTTACTTAAGAAAGCCAGTGAATTTCACTCTTGTCATCATACTGTGTTATGGTTTAAGCCCAGTCAGTAACTCAGAACCATGCAGCTGCTCACTCACTCTCCCCTTTCTTCCCTCCCTCCCACTCCCAGAGGATGGGGAGGAGAATCGAAAGAATGAGATAAGAAAGGTTGAGATAAGAACAGTCCAATAACTAAGGTATAATACAAAACTACTACTATATCCACTAATAATAATAATGATTAACAATGGGAGAGAATATAAAACTAAAAGGGGAAAGGAGAAAAAAAAACCAATAAACACAAGTGATGCACAATGCAATTGTTCACCACCTGCTGACCAATACCCAGCCAGCAGCGATCTGGGCCTTCCGGATAACTCCCCCCAGTTTATATACTGGGCATGACGTGCTGTGATATGGAATACCCCTTTGGCCAGTTTGGGTCAGGTGTCCTGTCTCTGGTTCCTCCCGGCTTCTTGTGCCCCTCCTCACTGGCAGAGCATGAGACTGAAAAGTCTTTTATCGGGCTAAGCATTACTTAGCAACAACTAAAACATTGGAGTGTGATCAGCACTGTTCTCAGACTAAAGCTGAAAACACAGCACTGCACCAGCTACCAAGGAGGAGAAAAATAACTGTCACAGCTGAACCCAGGACATGCTGCTCTCTTCCCAAACTACACAAAACTCCGATTTTAATCATCCAAAAACGCATCTGCATTCTCAGCAAAGGAACGTATATAGCAAGAGTGTAACTTCATGGCTTTTTTGCTTTTATTCTATCCTCTTTTTCACCTCTCTACTTTCACTTTGTTTTAATTGCTTAACACTAATGGCATACTTCATCATTTTTCAGTGCTGTTTCTGCTGCTCCACTGCTGTTTGGCAATTAGTTTTACTTTGCGGCAAGAAAATCTTTAATTAGTGTACTAATGCTAAAACTTAAGAACAATTTGTATCCAGGCAGCATAAAAAATAAAACCTATGAACAACACCTCTGAAAAGGTACACTTTTTTTAATGCGTTAACATTTTTTTTAGATGAAATAAAACTTAAAACAACTGTTTTGATCCAAAAGCACACATATCTTAGATTTTGGGGGTGGACAGGAAGGGGCAGATTGTAGTTCTATATTTATTCATCTGTTCTCAGGCAATGTCAGTGCTTCCTTTTTAAACTGAGGAAAAAAAAAAAAACAAAACAACTGCCTTTCAGATCTGACTGAAGAGTCAAGCTGGTATAACTCTTTCTCACATAGGACAAGCAGCAAATGAAAGTGACACAACAGATTAAGCCTTATGCTGCACTCCTGAAAATCCCATCACTATCACATCTGATCATAACTTGGAAGCTATATATACAACAAGGGAGATGGAAAGTTCTGAAGCAAGTTCTTTAAGATGTTCAGTTATTTAAACACAGATGAGAAATAGAAAGGAATACAGAAGTTAGGACAATTTCTTACCTTTATAGCTTTGATTGCTGCCTTGGTGATCTGTGTCATTTTAGCTTTAGAAATGGGTGGCTTATAATCATTTAGTGAGTACAACTGGAAAAAAAAATAACAAAACTCAGTTATCAGAAATACATTCTGCAGCTGTAAGTAGTATAAAAATAAACTATTTTTCCAGAAGAAAATGTCACTTTTAATTTTCATGGGATTTTAAGTATATATATTACACCAGAAAAGGCATCCCTATTTAAGAAAAAATAAAAAAATCCAACAAAATCTAAGATCCAACATGCTTAAAAGGTAAGAAGGTTTTCTTTGCAATGGTCACTATATATCTAGTTTTATTAGCACTATATACAGAAGACACCTGCAGGTAAAGTTACAAAGGAAATATATACGATATGTAAATACAGTAGCTCTCATTCTTTGTTTCTAGGGCAACTAATATACTTGACTACCTTTATGGAAGCATAATAGAAGCTTAACCAAATACTTACTATATTCATCATTATATGCCTGCTGAATCAAATCCTTTTGTTTTCCATTAAACAAAAACATCCAGCCCAGTGAGAATGAGCATGTAGCAATTTTGCCACTTAAAACAACAGAAATTGAAAAAGTACAGACTTCCTTCATTCACTACTTTAACTCAGAGTATTATAAATGCTTAAGCAAAAATCCAGCTGAATTCTCAATTTTAAACACAGCTTTGTAACTTCATTAACACCTAACATTCAGAACAGCCACAGTACAGAGGTAGCAGAGTTTTGCAACAATTTTCTCTCCCAGGGTGCAGTAATAACTCTATTCTTTTTACTAGTTACATACATCTCCTAGCAGAAGCAATCCAGCAATCCAGGACAGATACTCATCAGAAATTTGCTACATAGTGAAAACTGTGTATGAACTAACTTCATAGCTATGACTGATAGGTGGTAATTGGAAACAACTCCTCCCTTCACACTGAGTCAGGACTCCATCATCCAAGGCTATTTACTTAGTGTGAAAACTTCTCATTATTCACAAGATACAGCTTTGAACAAAACACTAGTCTTTCCTCCTTCAATCCTAGGTATTAACAGACAAAGGACTGTCTTGTATTTGCTGCTTCCATACATAAAAGAAGACCAGAAACGAAACGTTAAACCTGTTTTAAGGATATTCCTGATTTAACTTACATTTTGTTGTGGTTTACAACACATATTTAGAAGCATGTTTGCTCAAAAATAAGATCCACAGACAATTTATTTCCTTCCTAAAGACAGGAAGAATTGGGAGTTTTTCCATAAAATGGTCACTGAAGCAGAAACAAAGCCAAAAGAACCTTCTGCTGTCCTACTACACACCCTCAGCAATGCAATATATCAAAGTAGATTAACATCCACACAAATATTAATAACTTTCTAAGACTCATTCAACCTCAGCATACATAATTCAGAATTGTTTACATTTAACAAAGTAAAATATAACAGTAAACAGGATTACACCGTGGAAGGGATTAAACAATCTTAAATATAGGTCATGCTGCCCAAGTTGCTTATAATAATGTATCACTCTGAAGCTAGCAAGTAGATATTCTTCAGTCATATTTGAGTTCCCAAGATAGAAAGAATTCTCCTGCAAACATGAGATGCTTTTTTTGATTGTCTTTTCCTGCTAAAAATAGTTTTAACTAAAACTTCGTATAGCTATCAAAAGACAAACTGAAAAAAATTGGTTTGTTCAAGCCTAAATATCTGCCTTCTCAGCCTGAAACGATTTCCATTGAAACAGTGTAATTATAACAAGTTCACAGCTAGACATCCACTTTTAAAACAACTGTTACTACTTCTCACTAATGCTAATTGCTGTTGCAAAATATTCTACATTACTTCTTACACAAGAAAAAGCAATACACTTCTAGAATTCAAATATTTAAGTGCTCTTCAACACCACAGGGGAAAAGGAGAAAAAAGACAGAAAAATCAAGTTTCCTATCAGTTTCTTCTCTGTTTTATACTCATAGTTCAGTGTTCAACTTCCAGTTATCCACAGGTGATTTACCAAATCATGGGTCACTCATCCTGGCTGCTGGCTTTGCTGAATGATGTGCAACTTCAGCCCATCTACTTCTGGGGCCACTACAGTGCCAGAAACATCTTCCTTACATTCAGACAGTGCCTTAGCAGAGTCATTTTGGGTATTCCTGGTCGGCACTCTCAAAACCCAAAACACTAGTAAATGCAATTCACAGACACGTGAGCAAATATCAAATTAGCCTAGATTCAAAAAGCCACCTTGTCAATCCAAAAAAAAAAGTCCCAGAAGAGACAGGCACAGTAGCTCCTTCACCTGTGACATACATAGCTACACGAAGGCAGAACCGCTGACTCACAAAGATATACTGGGACCACACCTGACCAGTCCATCAGCTTTGAAGTGATCAGGACAAAAAGGGGACGGGGCAGTTCAAAGCAACAAGAGGGCTACAACACAGTGCTGAGAAACACAGACGAGTTGGACATGAGTGATTCTGAAGCACCAGCTGTGTGCAGTCAGGTATTTTAGGACCACACATCCAGGTTACGTCAAAACCCAAAAGGATAACATAAATTGTTGCTAGCACCCCATTACTTTACTTCACATAACAGAGAGAAAAGTTTAGCATTAAGGACAGATAATGCAAGCTAGAAAAAGAAAAAATTAACCAAAAGAAACAGCAAAATTAAGAACATACTTCTGCAGAAATAGGCTTTTTGGACAATGCATACACCTGTTTCATGTTTTACCAGCCATTTATAGGAAAATACAAATCCCATATTTAATCCCTGGAAGAAGCAAAGTTGGAAGGGGGGGTGGAGGGGAATGGGGAAGACGGAAGTTCTTCCGATTTTAGAAGTTTTTCATTTCCCAAAAATACATTTTGTTTTGAAAAGTACATTCACTTAGAAAACTGGTGATTTAGGTCTGTCAGTGCATGGCAGAAGTCCGAAGAAGCAGCATTTTTACAAGGGCAAAGAGAGGACATGGTGCAAAATACCTACTTGCAATTTTACAACATTTAATGCAACACTACCTTTTCTGGATGGGGGGAGGGTGGTGGAAATCAAGTTTCTCTGCGAAATTAAATATTGTGGCATTTCCTAAAATTTCTTAACTCAATCTTTTGGTATTGAACAGAATTTAATTACATAAAATACAGGCATCCCCAGCATAGTTTGATCCAAATTAAAAAGGGCCAAGAAAACCCCCCACTTTTCGGAATGCAAACATCTTTCTCAATACCTACTGACAGCACACATGTTCTTAGCTCTATCTTCAGCAAATTTATACATTACATTTATAAACAGTTATCCAACTAGAGTTAGAAACAGAATGGTTTCATTTGGAAGGGACCTTTAAAGACCATCTAGTTCCATCCCACCTGTCACAGGAAGAGACACCTTCCACTCATCAGTCTCATCCAACTTCAGAGATGGGGCAGCCACAGCTTCTCTGGGCAACTTTGATAACCAAACCAAGAAATGTGCAAAAATCAGCCCATTTCAGATGGGAGAGGCACAGCAGATCTATTAAAGCGCTCCTCCAGGGCAATTAACGCCCAGGAGATAAAGGCCTACGGAAAAAGAACCCTCCACTTCTCTATTTAGATTTACACATTGAGGAAAAACTGTGGAGACTTCCAATAACAGAATCCTCCTCAAGTGTGTTTATATGAAGGTAAAGAACAAGCTCACAATGTGAAAAATAATGAAGTGCTAGTATAGAACTCAAGAATGAACGACCTAGTCATTGTGATGCATGAATTCTCACATAAACAGTCTCAGTCTTGTAGCTCTGAGACAGGAAAAGCAATATGAATTTCTGACAAGGGTTCAAGGGGAGAATTAGGAAACAACAAATCAGTTAGGTTCAATTTTTGTACCAGAAAAAATTACATAAATTACTCAAAAGAATTAGTGAGCACACAGATAATTCCATGCAGCTGTTAGGAAAAGCCACATCTCAGTCTATTGTCCTTCTCTGAAAGACTCAATGGGCATGCATTTCTTTGAAAGCATCAACTCAGTAAACCAGAAAAATAATCTCAGTAGTAAATGCAGCAAACGGACTTTCAGAACCACAAGACTATTTAGGCAACTGTACTAACCTATAGGGCACTCAATCTCTCTGTACTTCTGGAATTTCTGCCCCTCCCTCTAATCTCCAAGGCTGGCATGAAATCATTAGGGATAATGAAAATTATGGAGAAGATTTAGGTGAACAACAAAGTTGGCTAGGACACTTCAGCCTGCAAATAGGATTACTAAAGGGATGGCAGACATCAGTACAATCTTAGTAGTGGAGATCAGCTGGGAAGGAGAGACTGGAGGAGTGCACCGAAGGAGATGAGCTGGGAGTGAGTGGCACACAGGTGAATGTAGCTCCAGACTGCCTAACATGGTTTTCCTCAGCCTGGGAGGGCAGCTCTGGCATGTCTTGGAGGGACCTGACTCACTCCTGAACTGTTATCACCAACTTGCCAAGTCTGTGCCCAGATGCCATAATGAAACACACCCATTCTTTTAAATAACTGTACAAAATACAGTTAGCAATCTGTATCCTAGTATAAAATGCAGTGCTCAGTTTAAAAGAACTTACTCAAATGAAGTTTGAGCCTTATCACATCAGGCAGCTGCAGTTTTTTTCCCCACAATAAAAGTATAGTTCATTTAAGAGGGTCAAAAGTGAAAAGCTGCAATTTTCAAGTGGAAAAAAAAAAAAAAAGAAAACAAAAAACCAACAGAACAAGTTTCAGAGGTTTCGAACTATACTAGTCACATTTACAATACAAACTGGGAGAAGAAATCTAAGGGGCAGACACAGAAACCATTATGCAGACTTCAAAAAAACACGCTTTATGGCTCTGCTACCATAGGATTCTATGAATGATTAAGAAAATCTGCTTAATTCTACTTACTAGCCATTTACCTGCTTTTTCTGGATAAACACAAACTCAAGGATGGGGAGGAGATTTAAATTAGACATTAGGAAAAATTCTTCCCTATGAGGATGGAGAGACACTGGCACAGGTTGCCCAGAGAAGCTGTGGCTGCCCCATCCCTGGAAGTGTTCAAGGCCAGGTTGGATGGAGGTTTGAGCAACCTGGTCTACACTATTGTGTCCCTGCCCATGGCAGCAGGTTGGAACTAGATGATCTTTAAGGTCCCTTCCAAGCCAAACCATTCTGTGACTCTATACAAAACACTCGCCTCAAAAGACAAAACTGATCAGTATTTAAGGTGTCTGGTCACTGTTGACAGTTATCTGACCACCAACAAAACCAGTTTTCTCTAGTTATTTTCTTAGGTTCACAGTTGGAAGGACTTGCATTCTGAAAGTATCTGCATTATTTCTTATGTGAAAAAACAGTAAGTACAGAAACTTGCTTTTGAAATTTGAGGCACTGCTGTAGTGAGCACCACACTTTGGAATCTCTTTTTAACATGTATGCTAAAAGAATAAACATTTCTTTTCAAACACTGCACAGTTGTCTCCAATTGATGATATAAATACATATCAAAATATAATAAAAAAACCCTACCTAACACGTTGGATCAATTCTCCCTCCTCTGCACACACACACACACACCCACCCACCCACTCCCTGTTCATGTAGTAATTGATTTTACACCAGAAACAAAAACAAGAAAACAAACAAACAAACAAAACCCCTAATCTAACCAAAACCAGTATTTCCCAGCTATTGCAATACCTAAGGGGAGAAACAGCCTCCTGATACTTGGCCTGAAAAGAATACTGCTAGAAAGAGCTGTGTATTCACCCAAGGGCCATTCTGACAAAAAGTCTCTCCTGAGCAAAGTCACAATGCAAACACAACACTTGGGAGGATGCTACTTCAAGTAAGACCAACTGACTTGAATAAATTGAAAGGTTAAACCCCGATAAAAGCCTATAAAATCCATTACAAAGCCATACAAAGCTTTACTTTGCATTGTGTATTCTTGAACTATGGCACATTACCCAGAAAACTGAAGGGGAGAAGTTTCCTCTTCAAAGGCAAACAGCATTATCACACACAAAATTAACTGAGCAACAGAAAGAAACCGCATGTCTGATGCTAAAGAAAATGAAATTAATGACTGCCAGAGAACACAAACGTTAAGAAGGAACAAAGACTAAACTTCTATAGAATTTAACTGAGGGGGTAGGGGAGTGTAACACAATCTGAGACAAGTCACAAGAGTCTGATTGTACTGGTAAAAGAAATCATTTCCAAACTGTTGGCTCAGTTTGAAAAAAACCAAAACCAAGTGTTAAATAATCAAGTTAGAAAGAACATTAAATGCAGGCTTCCCATATGACCTTTTGGGAATAATTTTATTTTCCTCTGTGAGGAAAAAAGCATAGCAAAAGTAAAAAGAATATTTTCAAGTTACTGTAAAAAGTGCCAGTGATTTTTTCAACTCAGCACACTTAATGATAGTATACATTTAATTTCAGTGTCAGTGAAAATTTAATGTTCTACCAGTTTATTGTAGAAAGCTGTGGATGAGACTCTAAACTGCCTCTCTCATGTACTATAGATGTCTGAACATGCTCAGCCCCAAACACGTTGCAAACAATACTGGAAACTACAAAACCCAAGTGAACGTTAATCTTCCCAACCCTTTTATAGCTAAAGAAAACACCAGATCAATTCGCAGTGAACTTGTGTGTGGGGCAGCTGGTTTACTGCTTTACTGGATGATGACTCCACCCAGCCATGCCCTACACACAGCACTATTTTGATAATTAGGTGGGGGACAATCAGTAAATCAGAAGTTGACAGAAGTATGCATGTCCGATTTAACACTCAATATAAATCACAGGAAATCCTTAAGGGAAGGCTTAAATCTGAACTGCACTTCAGGGACAAAATGAATCCACAAGGATACTCTTATCACCAAATCCTAATCTGTCTCAATGAAAGCAATTCCCAAGGTAATGATCTTGCAAAGTGTGAATCAGATACCAGCCAAATGGCTATGTAAGCACATAACAGCTTATGAGACAGATAGCACTGAAAGTCTTAAAGATGATCACAGTAACAGGTAGTTTTAAGGGTGGATTTTTATTCTAATTTTATAAGACTACCTCTAAACCTGTTTTGTTACTGTCTGAATTGAAAAAATGAATTTTGTTACAAGTCCTTATCCTAACTCAACTGTACAGAAATGTAACAGAGAGACACAGTGGGTCGAATTTGCATCACACCTCCAGAACGATCAGTAATTCCTCCCCATGCCTCTTTAGCAGAATGTGTAACAGCTAACACAGTTCACCTTGGAATTACACCTCAAAAAAACATACCTATCCAACTGCGCTTCACTCCTCCAACTCAGTCTTGTGTCACACTAAAATGTTCAGTAACATGACTTACTGCCACAGGAAGGCAAAAAACCACAGTGTGGTATCTTACATTGTTAACTAAGTCTACTGCTTAACTGGGATTAAGTTGGAAAATTCTTAGTGGAGGACTTGAGACACAGAGGCTCATGTGACCCTGACTCATACCTATTCCCTTGTAAGAAGGCGGCCATCTCACCATACAGCTATCAAATATGCCATGTTCCTTTTCCAGTTCCTCAGAATGTCCTGAAACTGCATATACATTCCATTTTTTAGTTTACCCTCCACATCCAAATCCTCACTAAGTCTTGGGATGTTGTTAAACTTCACCCAGACCCAGTCAGCGTAGCCATTTCAAGTGTCAGGAAGAGTAGGAAGCTTGACAACAGAGACCTGAGAACTGTTTCAACGCTTTGCCTAATCATGCCTCTCAGCTGAGCATCACCAAGGGGCAGCCAGTCCTACTTGGAACCCTCCAAGAAGTGATGGTCGGTATAAGAACTGTTTCTCTCTGTCCCTCTCTGGTTCCCTTCTTTAAAATTGTTTTTATTCTTAACACCTTTCCACCTTCCTGTAATAATGTATTTTTACCTCCTTTTTTTTCCTGTTCTTTCGCCCCTCCTCTCCCCACCTCTCCTCCTTTTCTTTGTGCTAGGGCATGGTAGAAAATGTTATCTGCTGATGTATAGCACTAGTTCAAGGAAAATTAATAGGAACAGCATTCAATAGATGATGTTTATGGGAGGTAATATACAGTTGCCCTTTTAGTGACACTCCATATTATTTTAGCCACCAGCAACCTACAGTTCAGTGATTCCTGAGCCAGCACTAACTGATCTTTTTCATAAAATCGCTGAATTCCCTCCACTTACGGAATTCCAATTTATTTTTCAATAAATGTAAGTCTTTAGCATGCCCAACATCTTTTGGCAAAAGAGCGCAGTTTAATCCAAATCTGTGCAAACACCTTTTTTATTGGAAAAAAAAAAATAGTAGTAATGGTGACATCATCTCATTGGTGACACTAGATTTACCTAGCTTCTCCATTGGAGAAGACAGTGATTACCTCTTCTGCACCTACGGTACTATAGACCCCTACCTCATCATCTTCTAAACAACTGTGCTCTAGTCCAAAATGCGTATTAGTGTTTAGTAATTTCTCATATAGACCTCTTACATTCCTTCAACTGTTCTTTCTGCCTTTCTGTCTACATGCAGTTCCACCAGCATGGTCCCATGAGGTGCAAACTAGACTGCATGTGGCATAAGATAGGGAGGCACTGGTAACATAATGAGTTTCTGTTTCTTCCCTACTGATTTTCAGGATTCCAATTTTGACTACTGATGAACTTTGAAAAGACATTTTAATCTCAGTTGCATGATCTTGTTAATTATGAAATTACAGAATTTCAGTGCCCAACACTATGTACATAAAGCAAGGACTACCTTTTTCATGCTCCTCAGCCTACATTACCACATTTTAGCTTGATGAAATTATAGGATGCCATGTAACAGTCAGCACAGCAATGTTCTTTTGCAATGCCTCATGGCTAGCTGTTTAGTACCAACAACCTGAATAACTTAGTATTCTCAACAAACTTCTCTGCCTCATTATTCTACTCCTTTTCCACAGCATTTATAAATACATGGAAATGCACAGATTCCCAGCAGAAATCCATGTAAGAATCCAACACAGACAAAAAAATTATGTTTACACATGAACTTTTCTGCCATTTCTTCCTTTAGCAGTCATTCATCAATGTAAGGATGCAATTTCCATAGCAATTCAACTTCTTTTCAAACTTTTGGGGATGGAACTTCTCAATTACTTTTCAGAAACCCAAGTAACACCTCCTGATTCTTCCATGTCCATGTGCTTCCCAATTCTCACAAAGAACTGCCATACATGCATGACACATTATTTTCTTTCATAAAAGTCACACTTAATTCTTCCTCATTTTATCATAGACCTGTGTATTGTTTCAAACAAATTCAATATTCTACTTATCACCTCTGAGATATGTTTACTGTTCTTACATTAGTTAAGAACAACAACAAAACAAAACACAAACAAAAAAAATCCTTAAAGACTCAGTTTTTAGTATCATATCCTAAAACAAGCGTTTCCTCCATACTACTCTCTCCACTGTAGTCAATCAGTATTATCAACAAATAGACTGGAAATTGTCTTCACAGGGACTCTGTATGCATAGTTTGGGCAATGGGAAAACTGTTATTTCCTCATGCAAATGCTTCAGAATGAACAGGTTTCAAATGCAACAGATTTACTACATAAAGGTACATTTAAGTATCATATCCAAGAAGAGACCAAGCCAGCATATAAAGCTGATTATATTCCCAATTTCCTATTTTCCTCTATCTGATAAAAGGATGTAATGATTGTACAGCAAAAAACAATGACATTGAGAGCTGAGAAACTCCATAAAAGGCAATATTCTAGTAGACATAAAAGTTAGATTTAACAGCGTTATTAATACTCCCTTTCCCCGACATCATCCTAAGTAAACAAAGTCTCATTTCCAAACTTTTGGGGAAAAGAAAAAGGGCTTGCTCAAAGATTTAATTAGCTATATAAATTACACATTGGAAGTGGGGGAAAAGGCAAAAGATACAGTTGATGCTACAGATAAAGCACTGAGTTTCAGCTCTGTAATTTTTCTCTAACTCTGTCAAGAAAAGTGGTCTTCAAGAGAAGGATTACTTAAAGTCTGGGAATTCATCAGTGTATTTCGAATTTTTGATTTTTCAGTAGTGCACACTATATTTTTATCATTACAACTGTAAAACAAAAAGTGCTTGAAAAGTTCAATCTATTGTAAGTATCAGTAAAGAATGAACTCTATTGCAAATCACTGTAATTTACAGGCTGTATACTACATGATGCTAAGCTATGGTCTAACGTTTCTCAAGTGAAGACCAGGCAGCATGCATACGAACCTCTGTGAATGGTCAGTCATTTACAGAGCAAGTTATTGCATCCCCATGGAAGGCAATGGCATACTATAATTCCACAAAGCCAAGCACTTAATTCCAAGATCTTTCAGCACTCTTATCCAGCAGGCAAGAAAGAGCCAGACAGGTGTTTTCCTACCAAAACTTTGAATAAAAATTAAAACAAGCTACTAACTCCATTAAAACAGATTCATAAATAATATATCCTTTTTCATACCTCTGGTCACATCTTACAAAGGCAAGAGAAGAGTTGCTTGGAAATAATTTTTCATATAAGACTAATTTTGCCTCCAAAAGGTTTGAAAGCTATGAACACCTCTGGTCTCATGCAATCCAAAGGAACAGATATTCATATAATTGAATACCTGTTAACACTGTTACAGTAGCTGAGGGAATAAGCATTTTAATACTGATACTCTGAGACTAAGACAAATCTCTGAGACTACAACCAGAAGCAGTGTCAGGGACATCAGTTACACACATCTCTACTGAAATATGTTTACAGTTTTCTCTGGCTTCTTCAGGACAAAGACTAAGCAGACACCGTATACAACAGTAAATGTATGCAATTTTGAGGTGTAAAAGACAAAATACATATTACCTCAACAAGTTGGGTTTTTTTTTTTCATTTTAACAACATCAAATCAAATCCAACTGTATATACAGAAATAGCCACTGAATTTCTTACCAAATATTTATACCACCACACTGCAAAGAACAAGAAAAGAGTATTGTCAGTTATTGCTTTTAAAAAAGGAAAGAATGATCAGATTTCTATTACATTTCATTTTCACACTCTCCTGAAATTTAACCTCTAGGAAAAGTTACTTAAATTACATGAGCCCATCCCCTCAGTGAATAGGATTTTTCCTTGATGCTGACTAGGACCTAGCAGTCCGAACTGTTATTTAAATCCAATCAGCACCTTGTTGCTTGCTCTCTGCCCTGCACAGAAATGTTAAAATATGTATCAAAGATGTGCATGTAGGACAACCAGAACGGCAGATGCTCCATTCTGTATAACGGTATTTCATTTCAGAGAGAAAACAATGAAAAGTTCTTTTCTTTGAGTAATCAACCAAGATGAGTTGCCAAAATCCAACATTAAAAAAAAGCACAGAAGAGAGGGTTGCAAGTCAACAGCAACTATCTCAATACAACTGTTTTCAAACACTTAAAAGTGCATGACGTGTGGTTTAAATTAACAAACAAAATAATAGACTATATGCTTGATATCATAGTGTGTTTTCCTTTTCACTGTTGCACTTAATTGATTTATAAAAAATTTAAAAGCAACCAAGAACACTTACATGAAAAACTTACCCCCTACCCGGCAGTTGTATTATACACCAGTCTTAATAAATGTTTATGTTTAAAGAGGACATATGAATATTCATCCCAACTGAGTAGATAAGCAATTAAGTGAATTAAGATAGGTAATACAGCAGTCTCTTCAGCCCACCGCATTTCAGGGCATGAAGTCAGGTGTTACCATCACTGCCTTTGCTCAGACCTTCTCCTGCCCCTTTCATTTTGAGGAAGCACAATTATGACTTTCAGATTTACTGAACCTGAGCAATTTGAGATGGAATGCCAAAATTCCATTTTAGTTTTCATAAATTCAAACCAAAAGGCATGTTGCAGCCTATTTACAATTTCCTCTAAACCCTCTTCAATATCCCTTTCAAAGAAAGCTGCTAAATTCTGTTGGTACAGCCTGCTTTGTACAAATAAGACTACGAACACAAAATTGGAATTTAAACAAACTCCCTGGATTCAACTCTGATGCCCTGAATTGCATGCAACTACGAAACATGTTTAGTTCAGAATAGCCTCTAGAATGTACTTCATTCGCTACTAGCCTTTTAACATGCCATAAAATACAATTCCCCTTTTCCTCTTCGTAATAACTTAGGATGTTTACTGAATGAGAACAAAAAGCTTAGAAAAACCTAAATGGACCACATAAAATAGCTAGGCTAGACTAAGCACTTCACTAATGCTCAAACTCCCAACAACAAAAAGTAAAGATCAAAAAGTCCAGATGATGTTTGAAAGGATATCACACAAGAAAACAAGATATATAATAATGGTATTTCACTTTCCGCAATCTTCTCATTGTTCCTGCCATATGGCTAATTCCCGTCATTATTTCATCATTATTTTATAGCTAATTCCAGATCACCAACAGCAAAACTGATCAGCTTCAGGCACAATGTCAATTTCTCTAGACTTCCAGAGGTGAGCTTGGGGGCTGTCCACACTGGAGTAGTGCCCTTCATTCCTGTCACAATGCGCCACGTTGGTGAAGTGTGGCATGGTATGGACTTAAACGCCTTCCAGAAGTCAAATACAATCACACCTCTGCAACTGTGAGATACGAAATATAGGGACAGATCCTAAACATCATGAAAATCAAAGTCTCACACATTTACTCTGCCAACTGTTTTTAGGGCTCACAACAAAAGCTGTCCTGTCGTGTTGGTTTCAAAATGATTTCTCCTTAGATATGGTATGATGACTAAACTCACAATGAAACTTCATGGTTTATAGTGGGTTGGATTTCTCCAACCAATATATTTGTGTTATAAATGTTCCTCCTTTCCTGCCAAGTGTTCCGCTTCACTTTTCGGAAAATTAAGCAGCAGTAGCTACTACTGTATACCTGGTAACCAAGCTATGTTATCTGAAGCTGTAATTTAAAGCAGATTTAGAGAATAACATATTCTTTTTCAGATGAACCAGTTTTGTTTTCTTCATACGTAGAGGAGATTCGGTAGTCTAAAAAGCCAGTCTGATAGGTATTTCCATAGGCCTCCAGCAATCTGGTTAATACATTCTAAGCTCTTTGGACTTAACATCTGGAAAATCCAAAGACGTTTCTAAGTATGATTATTTCTCTTTTTAAAACTGCAATCACATCAGTATCAACATATTAGTACTCTTATCTATCATGCTAATTTCTAAATTATGCATGAAGAGAGCTCCCTGAAGGCATGCCATGAGGATAAGATTTTTAAACCAACAGTTTTACAGTGAGCAGCAATTTACAGTATTTTGTACCTCTTTAAGGGGGAAAAAAACCGAGCTATAGAATAAGGATTATAGAATAATAAAGATACACGCAAAGGATGCACATAATTACTTCTACTTCAGTTTTTGAAAGTAACTAATAAATACTAAAAATGGAAAACCAAAAAACCCAAGGAAATCCTTACCACTCAAAATCCAACTGAATGAGTATTTGGAAACACTGAACCCTAGGCCAAACAATACAAGATGATGGATCTTCTGAAATATGTTTAAAAAAATCCACATGCTATATCAATTATAAATTCCAATTCAAACATATAAGACAGCTGTTGACTGCCTCACATAAAACACCTTGCGCAGCTGTCATCAGTGTTTGTAAAAGAACATTTACTCTAATCTTTCAAAATTAATTTATAGGCAGAACTTCACAAAAGAAAGCAAGCTTAAGACTTCCAAAACAGGTGCCTTTTTTCTCTCAACTGTTGCTACTGTACACCATTTTATTGCTCAGCCACCAACCACCCAAACCACCACTTCTTGCTGCCACTGCCTCCTGAATCTCATCTCCACCCCTCTGATTTTACGTCTTCTTTTATGCCCTCTTTTGTAAATGGGAACCAAAGCAACCTCTGCCAATGCTAAAAAAACCCAAAAGTCAACAGTAAACATGGTAACATAGGCGCTAAGCTGTGCCTTCCATGTATATATTTTATTACATTGAACACATGCATTTTATTTCTGAATGTCAAAGCATCAGAAAAATGCCCATCAGATACCTTGGTATAATCACAAAGCTAGGAGAAAAAATAACAATCCAGTATTATTCATTTGGAACTTAAAAGCAACAACAACAAAACAACAAAGAAACAAACACAAAACATAACACACCCCCCCCCCTCACACTATCAAAAACTGGACCCAGTAAAATCAGGTAAGCTCTGTAGACAAACTCTTGAAAAAAGTGGAAAGTGATAAACTGTTGTATAACCATAGCTGTCATTTTTGTACAAATGCTAGCTCACTTGCCAAAAGTGTAACAGCACAAAGAGCAGGCAATTACAGGAAACACACATTTATGGTGCAGAGAAATCTGATAGATGGTCATGGTGGCAACACACTCATTTACTTCCTCCAAATTTTAACAATTATTTTTAAATTCCTTTAAAAAAAAAGTCTTCTCTTGGTCAGCACATCTGGCAAGGACAGGCAAAGACAAGAACTGATAAAGCAATACCTGAAGATCCTCTTTTTCTCTTAAAGAACATGTACCCTAGAGTGTAGACACAGCTGCTGAATAAGGTTAAGTCAGCTACCTAGCTGACTGCTGCTGCTTACAGAGCTCCCAGAGAAATCCTGCAGAAAAGTAGCTCCAAAGCAGCGAAGAAATGGAAGGAAAGAAACGCACATGCAATTCATGAGAAGTTCCTATACAGGAACAAGGATTACTATTGTTTATGAGTTCAAAGCCAAGCTTGCTCAACTCTGGATACACACGTGAACAGACAATTACGCACCATTGTTGCAGGCCTCACAACAGAGTTACACCAGCCGTTGCTGAGGCCAGGAACGTGGGCTCTAACCAAGGCTGAATCAGCCACTTGGGACAAATTTCTTGGTAGCTGTCTGGAGGTAGAATAATGGACCATTTTTACAGACAAGAAAAAAAACTGGGCCTCTTCCTAAGTGAAAAAAAATCCTCACAAAAGTAATCAAGTGTCTAGACTGTATTTTAAGACCTGCTTTATCGAATAGTTTCGTTCTGAATGGGGTTTTTTCCTGTAAAAAAGCCATTTGGATTACTAGACTCCACTTTAACAACTGCCACAGGAAAACAGATTGCTGATGGCAAACTCAAATAAGACCTGTTAAGATAACTTCAAGTACTTTGCTAAAGATTGTAGCCCCAAGCATGGTCTTACTGAGTAGGTGAAAATCAAAGGATCTGAAATCATGAGAGTTGAGAAGTGCATTTGTTTTAAATTACAAAACAGTTCACTGCACTCTAAAGGAGTAGCAGGCAGGATCAATACTCATACTTTTAACTATGTAGTTACAACCCAAAAGTGTTAGCCAAATCCAGAGATCTACATTACCCTCCTAAACTCACAGGGATCTAATCCAAACCACAGTTTAAGAAGAAATTTAAAGTGTATATATCAAAGGCAGGAAAATAATCAGTGTCTGTCCTATACTACTACACAAATGAAATTAGGTCCTTGAGCAAGATATGCACAAAATAAAACCCCTAACATTTTGGCCTTTACCACAGCCTCGCATGATGATGTCTTTACACGGCCAGAAGTCAAGATTCTGTGGCTGGAGAAAGTCTGAGGTCAGATCAGTATTTGAAAATGTGATATTAAAACTGTAAATATTTATTCAGCACACATGGAGACATTTAATCAGGTGAACACCAATTTAGTATTTACTGTATCTTGAAGAGAAATGGGCTTTCTTCCCCTATGCCCTTTTAACAAAAGGTAAATAGCTGAAAGCCAGTAAAGTTAACTCTTGCTGGGATACAACGGAGTGGAAATATTTACATTTCACCGATGCTATTCTTAATGTTCCTGACATCAAAAGCGAAATTCTTATGTATTTTGCTATTTGTTAAGGGAATTCATACAGTTTATAAAGATTCAATTGTTTTCCTCTGAGGATCACCATGGAATTATACAGCAAAATAAAACAGAAGGCCTTTTTCACATCCATCCCAGAGGTTAAGAATGAAAAGCAGAGACAACTTTTCAGATGTGTCCACATGCACACCAAAATATCAGAGTTAATTTTTTCCTTGAAAAATAATAGAGATAAACCAAAAGCTTTCATCCCAATTTGCTACAACAAAATTTAACAAGTATCAGACCATAACTGCAGTATCAGATAAACAAAAAACAAGAAAGCTTTAGACATATCACAGTTGCAGAATACTTCAAAACAGCAGAGGATACGAAAGAAAGTTGCGCATTTTTTTATGACTGGTAAAATACTAGAGAGAAGAGGAAACAGACACAAGTTTTCTCATTTTCTCAGCAGCTAGGAAAAAAGCTCTGCAGATGTTTCAGGTGCTTCAGCTAACATGAAATGTGCAGCAGAATCCAAGAAAAATATCTTGCCAGGGAGTAACTTATGCGCCTTTCCACTGTTCCTCATACGTTAACTGCTAGTATCACTACTTGTGCTAATCAAAGCCCTGGCTCCTCATTTCAAAGAGCATCCCTTTTTTCACTCTCCCCATCTATTCAGCATCAATCTCTATTTAGCATCTTCATGAGGCATAACATTTAGCTCTTTTTAGCACCAACTGGCATTCTTTCATGAAAAAGCCGCCTCTGTGACTTAGAATATGCCATTTAAATAAAGCAGTCTAAAACAGAGTATTTGATTTACACTTCTGTTCTTTTTTTGCAACTATACTCCAACCCTCAGTAATTAAAATGTGGGTTATTTCCAAGGGTCACAATTCTAAAATTGTAGTTGACTAAACTGTTCCCCCACTGACAGTTAAAACATACCTTCTAAAACAACACCATAAAAAAGGTCACCAACTGACAATGAAGTGCAAGTGGAGTATACAGAACACGGCATTGCCACCAAATGATCAGTGCTTGTTATGTCCCCTCCACTGACCAATTTCAGGAGAACCAGTTAATCCAAAAGTAGCAGTGATCACTTTATCACCTTATGTGGCTCTCGCAAGCATTCTAACATCAAACGCTCCCTGTGACTCCACTTTATTATGAGCTATGCGAGGACAACTATTTTTACTGTTAGAAACAGCTGAACCCCAGCCTAGCAATGCTGTGGAATTTTTATTTGTGACACCCTAGAAGACATTTAGATTAACAAAAGAAAATGCATAGGAAACCACATCATTCTTTAAGCAAACAGCAATCACTACCTTAATCTTACAGCACTTTATGTGCATCCTCACTTGAAAAATTTTAAGACAGAGCATATTCCACATCTGTGCTTAGTTTTCCATTCAGTTCCCTTGTATATAAAAAGATCAGCACCCAACTGTACAGCGAAGAGGAATTAAACTGATTATACAAAAAACACTCAAATGAACACAGCGTTTCTGGAAGGAATCAGCAGATACACAACTTTCTCATTCCTGGGCTTCTAGGGAGAAGCTTTGCCTTAATCTTTTTTCTCTTTTTAAAAACATACAATTGCCCTTTTCAAAACTGCCTCTCCTGTATCACAATATATTGTGTTGCCTGACAAATACAAAACCTGAAATTTTTCCACTACATTTCAGCTCAAATTTGTAGCACTAGAATCAACAATGTAAATTCTTCAACTAGGTATGGTTTGGGATTGTTTTAAGCTATCAAACTGCCCTAGGCAGGTTTTACCACTACTAACCTACATGGCTGTAGCTCAAACCTGCAGGTGCCACTCTCAGCAACTTAAAAAGTACAAGTAATTATCAATGATGAAATGAGATGTTTCATATATATACACACACACATACATATATGTGCATGAGATTTTTTGTTTTTCAAATAAAAAGTATGGCGAAAAAATCAGTAAGGGCAGCATCATGCTCAGCAAGACTTAACAGCTCATACCACTGCAAAAAGGACAAGTACTGCAAGAAAACTCAGGGAGTATAGCACCCAACACCAATTTCAGGTACAGTACCTGAAACCAATGTGAGAATGGCTAGATTTGAAGCTGGCAGCAAGATTTTAACACTGAACTATGTAAAGAAATACTGAGTTTTAATTATGTATGTGTGCAATCAAAACATTACCATCTGAATGCTGGAACTATGATGGTATGCATGTTTGCCTTTAGTCCATTTCAATTCCTTTTTAACAAAATACATTTCATGGAATGTATAAAGAATTTGAAACATTTCAGTCATTCTGTCAAGATCTGTTCTTGACTTTGATGTTGTGCTTTTCAGAAAAAAGCTCACGGCCTGAACTGGTACCTGAGAGAAAATGATTCTGCAAGGTTTAACTTTTGTGATGTCCACTCCAGCAAGTGATAAACTGTGGTGTATAAATTACCTCAATAACATACTACGTCAGTTGTATTATATTCTATTTTTCAGTTGTCAAGTAGTTTTAACTAAACAGTAAAACACCAACCATTACATGAAAAGAATACCAAGCATATTTAGGAGTGTGATTATTTCTCATCTAAATTTATCTTTCCCAACATTTTCAATCTTAGGGCTAATTTTATGTATATGATGAGGTACAGCACTGACAATGCCATGTACCATCACTAGACACTGAACAGAATTCAAACACAATTTCTTAAGAATAAAACAAAAAAAACCAAAAAAAACCCCACCAAAACCAAAACAAAAAAAACCCCACAAAAAAACCAAACCCACACAAAACAAACAAAAAAGCCCACTCCAACCCCAGAAGTACCCAACCTGTAGACTTAAGTGTTTAAATGTATTTGGAATGTTCTTTCTAAAGCATCATCTGGATTTCACCAGTAAGTTACATAAAATGCTGTAAAATTATTAACGAAATGCAAACTGTGTAAGAGTATGGTAAAAGTTCCTGTACAATTTAGTCTATCCCATCTGGTGCTAAATTTAATTTAAATTTATTTTAGGCAAAAATCTCTAAAACAGAAATCTGACGTTATTTCTGGAGTATAATATGACCTTAAAACATAATATAAACAAAGAAAAGGATTTTTAGACGTGAAAGACAAAATATTGTGTAAGTTAATCAAAAGCATTTAGATACAGCACAAACTACAATCTACAGACTCACACACTTCAGCTACTTTAAATATTTATTAATCATTTCACAGTTCTAAATGCAAAATGTGTACAGGCTAGTTAGACCAGAGACAGTGATGGGAAGTTAAGGTAATGTGAAGTTCTGCACTGGGTACAGAGGTGTTAGAGTGGCTAGCAGTGACACTCAAGACTCCCCAAATGTAGAAAGTCTTTCTTGTACTGTTTACTTCCTGGATCAGGGGTTTACTCCTAGCATCTTTAAAACCTTCTCATTGGTGTAGCCCAGCATTCAAATATAGAAAGACAGGTTAAAACAAAACTGAAAAAGAAGCCATAAGAACAAGCCTATTCATAGATGCTGTCTATTTATACCATAGGAGATAAGTTGGTCAAAGTGTCACTGCCTAATCTCCTGCATTTGCTTTTCCAGCAACCCTAAATTTACTGTTTTTCAAGCACTTAGAAGGTTTAAGTCATATTTGAAAACTTCTCCTTGGTACAGTTTTCGCCCTAAGTCTTCAGAGTTAATTATTTTTACGGTATTTATACCTGAGTGCTCAGCAAGTCAGCCAGAAGTTGTTTATCAGTATGAAAGTGAAGACTTTGCTCATGCTAGCAGGTATATACAAGAAAAAGGTTCTAATCTACTTGTTCTGTCCTTGTAAGTAGACCTTTCCTTTTCCCCACTAAATAACGCAGCACATATGCCAATCAAATAATAGAATAGGAAAAAAAATAGTTCCTAGTGTTTATTTTAATTCTAAGCTGCCACAGTGTGATTTCTTCTACTTAAGAATTCAAATTGCATGAAGTGCAACATCTAGAACTGCACATCAGTTAGGGCTGTTCAACTGCTCCTGAGTTATTAGACAGTACCTATCCATTTTAAAAACCTCTCTTATTGTGGCTTGTAGAAACAACACGGTTGGCACATCGTTCCACTATAAATCAAATTAACATTTTAAAAACCCAAACCAACACCGTATTACTTAAAATCATTAAAACTGCACCACCTCCTCTCTGGGGATAGCAAGAGGGCAAGCCCTAGAGCTCAAATATGTGAGTGGTCTGTAGAAGTATATACAGTGTAACTAGAGCTGATACTGTCTGTAGTTAATATAATCTTTTAAGACATATGACTTCCTAAAAAGACATATTTATTTCCCTTCTCTTGCCTCAGCTTCAAAATATAAATGACACAAACTCTTGCAACGAAGAGGAACAAAGCAGAGTTGCCAAAAGAATTATCCTACAATAAAATAAACATTAACTACTGGCACAAAAGAGAAGCCAGGTGCTGTATCAATAATACCTGAGCCTGCAAGAATGTGTTTGTGGGTGCCATAGCCCACTCCCAGCACAGTGCTTTGGTGCAGGACCACACCAACGTGCAGCACATAGGGAATGCCTGCTTCCATTCTGACCACAGCGAATACACAATTCTCAAATACGGCGACGACCCTCCGGGCCTTTGTATTCCCCATCCCCAGATTTAAAACACAGCTTTACGAAGTGTTCAAGGGCGCGCTGGCGAGGTGCGGGCACACAAGTAACGAGCGAGGAGGAAGAGGGTGGCAGGAACAGCGCACGACCCTTCAGGAAGCCCCCCCGCGTCCCCTGCATGAAGTTGGCCGGGCATCACCCGCCCCACCGCACGCCGGGCGCGGGAGAGGCCTCCTTCTCCTCCTCCCCGGTCT
>NW_009913335.1:0-233 GCF_000696875.1 Nestor notabilis
CAGCCGGCTCCCACATGGGTCTGCCCCTGCCACAGACGGGTCCCCACACCGGGACCTCTCCCGGCCCTCCCCCGCAAGACCGGCCCCGCACCCGGCCCTAGCGGCGCCGGCCCGGCATTCAAGCTCCGCTGCACCATCCCAGGACCTTGTTGAGATCTCAAAGCGCTGCCGCCGCACTACGGCCACATTATCGAGGAGGATCCGGCTCGGGGGGGGGAAAAACGGACCAAACA
>NW_009913335.1:370-10727 GCF_000696875.1 Nestor notabilis
CGCTCCATTGAAGCGGGTGGGGCGGGGAGCCCGGAGAGAGGGAGGAGGGTGGCCGTGCGAGGGCCGGGGCACTGCCCGGGAGAAAGAAGTAGGCACTTCACTCTTCCAGAGATACTATTTGACTGTTCTCTGTGCATCCCTTTAGCGCAGCTCCTGATCAAACTATGAGCAAGCTTCCTTTTTGAAATAAAACCTATCTAAGAAAGACATTTTCCCTCATAAGTGAATTTGTTCCCAGCTGAGAAGCCATAGAACAAAAGTAAGACAACTAGTAATCCCACTTCAATATCTAATGAGGATTTAATATCCAAAATACAATCTAAGCTTTTTAAAATACTAATCTAAGGAGACAAAAAGCTATTGAAGAAATACTACTAAGTGTACTCTGCAAGTTTTACATTGACATTCTCTTAAAAATTCTGCCACAGTGCAGATATGCTGGTATTTTAAAAACTACATAGCTACCTATGCAATGAGCTAAGTATTTACTGAATGATTTACAATCTAACTTCAGTATGAAACATAAAAAATACATCATCTCTCATCCCTCTTAATTGTGAAAACCTCACCTCAGAACAAGCCTTTTTTGTTCCATGTATATCATCACTGACTACAGTGAAATCAAACTCAGTTCTAGTTTTCAACTTTCATCGTTGTATACTACTACGTACTGCTGAGCAGCAAGTATAAATTGATAGTCCTTTCAGGCAAAGTTTTCAATTAGGCTTCTTTTTGTTTCCTATAAAATTAACTTCCTTCTATTGAATTTGTTCTTACTCATACAGCAATAAAACCTATCACTCTTGTTCTGTCACTGAAGAAAACATGGCCAAGTTCCCAAGTCTGCTCTTGCACCTTTACCTAGAAGGGCCAGCTTGTCACGAACAGCTCACCACCTTTAACTCAAATTGTGACAATCTTATATGCCCTTCCCAAGTTCCTAGTAGAACTAACAATCAATTTTCCTCTTTTTCAAAAAAAATGCAGCTCCAACCATAGGTAAACCACAATATAAATTCTTTCTCACTGACACCTTCATTTGTGGACAGGCAGTTTCCTAAGACAAAGTAATGAGTTTTCTGATAAGTCCAGGCTTAAACTTTCCTCTAACACCCAAAGAAAAATCCTACCTGGATATTTCTTTTTGTGCACTTTTACTCATGTTTGGTACACAAGAAAAGATATTCACTTTCCTGGAAGCAGTTCCATGTGCTCTGCAAACACACATAGACAGGTAAGTTACCATGTTAAGAAGTTCTCAGCTTTTTCTCCTTGATACACATTTCTGTCGACTTGTGGGATGCACAGCTTAATTATCTGACTGTCACTCTGCATTATTTTTTTAACTTTTAATGATCAAACTCTCATTCTTCCCTCCCTCTATGACACAGCAGTCACACCACTAACATGTCTTACAAAAATTATTGTCAGGGTCATTTCCCTTGACCTTTGAGGGAAATAAAACAGAGTGTAATATTTTATAAGGATATGAATTAACTCATCCCTGCTCCTTCAGCTTATGTTCACTGGTGTGCAAGCACTCTTTGGTGTTGAAGAGACAGTATGCAGCAAAAGACTATAAACCCATTATGCTAATGAAGTAATAAGTAGCGGTCTTAAGCCCCTCTGTTACTCATAGCTGTCTACTAAAAAGAAGCTTAGAAGCAACAGAGCTTTGAGAAACCTGTTCCTTCCTATTTCTTGTCTTGAGAGAGACCAGTTTGTTGTCATTCTTTGCTTGTCTGTTTTACTTTGTTTTGGAAAAGTGGTGCCAAGCAATAGCACACATTTTGTTCCAGCTTTTACTTCCTTCTACTTTTGCCCTTGTGTCCTCTGAGTACTTAATAAGTGTTCAAACTCAAGCTTGCTACTGCACTCTAATATATGTATGTTACAAAGGAATAAAAATTAAAGAGCAATTTACCTGAATAATACACACAAATACACATAACTTCACAATAAAAGAAAAATGCAAGCGCCTACCCAGAAAATAACTATACCCTTCCACCCTCCAAATAATCATATGTTGGAATTTATCTATGTCTTTGGGACAATTTACAGTAAATTAAGGAGACTGGGTTTATTAGAGATGCATCTAAAGGAAGATAAACAGGAATATTCAGACAAGCAATTAATTTAGTCCTTCTTTCTGCCTTTCCTCTGTTTATTTTAAATTCTTTATGCTTTTGAAAAATACAATGAAAGAAATATTAGAGAAAATCATGTTGAAAAACAAAGCTTATTTGGGAAAAATAAGTTATAAAAATGTTCTTTTATTAAATTCTGAATAGGTTGGAGTGAAGAAAACAAAAATCCTGACAGTTCATTTTCTCTTGATCTTTGCAGAAAACTGGAAGTGAAGTTTTACTTTTCGTGCCTTAACTGGGGGGGCGGGGAGGGGGAGGGGGGAAGGAAGAAAACAGAAATTTAAAAAAAATCTGAATAATTTATGAAAAATGATAGACTTCTGCTCAAGCAACATGAACTCTACCTTATGCCTCTGCCATTCTGACTAATTAGTAGGAAGTTTTGAAAGTTTGTTATACTCATAGAATCACAGAATGGTTAGGGTTGGGAAGGACCTTAAAATCATCTAGTTCCAACCTCACTGCCACGGGTAGGGATGCCTGACACTAGACCCTGTTGCCCAAGGCTCTGTCCAACCTGGCCTTGAACACTGCCAAGGATGGGGCATTTATCCCTTCTTTGGGCAGCCTGTGCCAGTGCCTCACCACCCTCACAGTAATGAGCTGTGGCATCTAGGAGAAGTAAATAGTTTAAACCATACCATAAGATCCCGAGAGCTGTTCTTCAGCTGAACATTTGGCAACAGTAATCATTGTCTCATCAGTGTTATTATTCTCTTTTAGACATACTTTTTGCTATATCCCTTGTTTTTTTCTCTCACTTGGTTTACCTGTTCTCCTTTAAAAAAAATAAAAAGAAAAACCAAAACAAAACAACAACAACAACAAAAAACCCAGAACACCAACCCCCACCCAAAAAAAAAAAGAAAAAAACAAACAAACAAAAACCTGTCAATCAAGTCTTTAAAAGCAGCCTCTCATTTCAAGTACTTGTGCAGAAATTTAGATCATTCAGTACTGAAAATTACATCAGCAAGGTCCCACACCGAGTGCCTTGTGCTGGAGATTGAGCTACTACAATGCATTAGTCAAACATCCTGGAATGATTTTCCCTGTCACGTCAGAACTGGTAAGCCAACGCGCCACTTGAATGTTTATGCATTTTCTCAGTAGAGGGAGCCAAAATCTCTCGGTATATAGTATTGAGTACCAACATTACCAAAGTTTTCAGTCCAGTCTTATTTTAGCATTTTGAGCGTAACAAGAAGAATGCTCAAATGTGCCTTTAGGCTGAATAACCGATCTCCTCCATCATTTTGATTGTGTGAAAAAAGTCAAATTTTTTTTTCTTATGAATCTATGATGATTCCACTGATGTTGCAATACTAAATTGGATTTCTGTTTGGCAAAAAATATTCGTACAGCACCTGAAGGAACTGGATTTGGGGACTTGGGAGTTTAGGGGTTTTGCATTTTTGTTTTGTTTCTTTTTTTTCTCCTTGGGTGACATAGTCTAGTGTGAGGTGTCCCTGATCATGGCAGGGCGTTGGAGCTAGATGTCTTTCCCAACCCTACTTCATGATTCTATGAAAAACAAATATAGAAGATAGGACCTGAGCACTGGTTAATCATGAGAGCAACATGTCCTTCTTGGCTTCTAATCAAGGTCACTGCCATGCTGTGTTTCAGGGGAAATGTTAATTCCCCACATCAAAATACCTTTTAGATGTTCCTTACTAGAGTGTTCTCCTTTTTTTTAATGAATTTAAATTCTTTTTACCTAAATGAGGTTTTCCTTTCATCCAATCTTCTTGTTTAGAAGGGGAAAAAATGCAAGAGATTAGGGAAAGTAATTACTCTTTATCAGGAGAAAGTAATTCTCATTGACTTGCTATTGTAGCAGATAGACAGCATAGCCATAACTAACATAATTTAAATTAAGTTAGAGTTCCTCAAAAATGGAGAGCAGACTTTGATGTCTAAATTACACTGTCTTTGTGGTTTGAACTTACAGTCATATATTTGAAAAGTTTTGATAAGATTTCAAGTTGGTTTCAAGAAATGCTGTAAATTATGTGGATGTAAGAATGCAGATTTCCTACAGATAATAGCAGTTAAGGACAAGTAACATTTGTTTAAAGTATTTTAAAACATCACCCAATTGTAATAATAGCAGAAACAAAACCAGAAGGTAAATATGTAATATTGGCTTTAATATCTAAAATCACTTCAATTTTCAGACCTGAACAATGTTCACTGTGAATTCATAATCAGTGTCTACACATTAAGTAACGTCCAGTGCCAGCTTCAGTTCCTGTACCCTAACAATTTGTGACAGTCAGTCTAGCTCTTCCACTGTGTAACTGAAGTTAAGAGCACTTTCTAACTGTCCCTGTTGTTTATACAATTTCCTTCTCTAGAATATACCTCCGAAAGACACAACAGTCTCTATCTAAAAGTCTCCTCTATCACTCACTTTTGCACTGCTTAAGTCTCAGTATAAACACAATGCAGCTGGGGATAATTTCAAAGGAATCTATCTCAGTGAAGCATACAGAAACTGAAACTGACTTTGCATAACAGAACTGTGATTGAAAGCACTTTAGAGATCTAATAAAGCTCTGTGTCTACAGAAAACAGGAAGTAACAACTAAGCAGTAGTGATGTTAAGACTGTCTAAGAATTTGCATCATAATAATAGAATTATGCATAAGAGTCTGAAAGCACTGCTTGGAGGTCAGTGTATACTTGCACTTGCTCTGGCTGGGATAGAATTAAATTTCCTCACAGCAGCCTGGATGGTGCTGTACTTTGCATTTGTGACCAAAACAACATTGATAACACACCAGTGTTTTGGCTATTGCTGGACAATGCTTCCACAGAGTCAAGGCCCTCTCTGCTCCTTACTTCTCCAGGGAGCAGGCCAGGGGTGAGCAAGA
The DNA here is from genome assembly GCF_000696875.1 of Nestor notabilis. Lineage (NCBI taxonomy): Eukaryota > Metazoa > Chordata > Aves > Psittaciformes > Psittacidae > Nestor > Nestor notabilis. Next base: position 5,397 of record NW_009913335.1, read on the forward strand.
GCCTCTAAAGAAACACAGCCAGGAGAGCTGACACAAACCAACCAAATGGAAAGTCTATGCCAAATAATGACATGTTTGGCATCAAAAACTGGGTGTGCAGTCTTCCCAAAGTAGCCAATGCTCAGCGACAACCTGGGTATTGATCTGCTGGTTGGAGATGGCAAGTAACTGCCTTTGCATCACTTGTTTTTTTCCTCTTCGCTTATTAAGTTGTTGTTATGTCAACCTGTAACTTCCTTTTGCTTTTGCATTCCCAATCTTTACCCTATCCCACAGCAGGGAGGGTAGAGGTAGACAGGAGAGTGAGTGGCTGGCTGAGTGCTTAATTGCTGGCTGGTGTCAATGCATCTTTATATGAAGTGTATATATAGTTATTACCTACCTGTGTGTAACTTCTTATGTGTTCTATGATTGATGACAAATTAATCCAAATAGCAAGGAACACCTATTTAACCATCTTGCTATTAAGTCCATGGATCACCTTGAAGAGTTTCTATTTCTTAGGGGTTTTGAGGCACTAAATACTTTAAAATCAGGAATATCAGGAGTAATTACTATATTTGTGTACATCTTCAAGATAAGAACAAATGTTCAGAGTGAATATCAGTGATAGGAAAGCTGTTCTTTAAAATAGTATGCATTCACATTCCTGCTAACACAGGAATCAGCACATCACTTTTTAACTTTTGCTGTGCTGTCATTATGAAATCATCTGGTAGACATTAAAGCAAGTCTTCTAATAAAAATAACAGCATCTACTGTTCTAACAAATAGAGCCCAGCATGTTTCTCATAAACCTTTTTTAAGCCTTGGTTAAAAACTGCTTTGAGTAAAGCTGTATGGAGATCAGCAGTCAGCCTCTGTATTTCTAAAGTCTCCAGTCATATGAAGAAAAAGTGTCAGTAATCACAGAGTATTGTCTATTAACAAATCCATTCTGTAATTTTTGCAATCCTTCAGGTTATTTTTCTCTACATAACTACAAATCTAAGAAAACCAAAACAGCAATTCCCTTATGATTACAACTGCTATCGTGATAGGGTCAAATGGGTTAGAATACTTGGGAGTGACATGAGGTTACCACAGCATCTGAAAAAAAACATTTGTTCTTCTGGTTGCAGATATTATTACTGTCATTAATCAGACCAATTTGATTGATGAAATAATAATCAATTACAAATGTGAATAATAAACATTCATATCAGTATGGTTTTTCCCCTCCAAATTAATGCCAGAGCATTTGTTAATAAATCATAAAAAGCAGCTCATATTTGTATTACCACAAATAGCATCTCTAACTGTGGGATCAGACTCCAGTGCTTCCTGCTCCATCCAAACACCACTATACAGCAGAAAAAACCCATAAAAATGAATTATGTGATCTTCAAAATGGAGGACAGCAATCAGCTCATCATGACCTAAAAGGAAGGGAAGGCAAACTATGTATAGCCACCAGAGAAAACACCTTTTTGAACAATAATTAAGCAGAAAGAGAAAGAGCAAATGAGAAAACCATAGAATTCCCAGTTAGTGAAGCAAGTCAAACTTTGGCATTCATAAATAATAAGTCTTACAGAAACTCATTTACCCTGGAAGTGCCAAAATACTGAAAGACAGATACTTAAGACAGGAAGGAATTATTTTGAGAATCTAGTCTGAAATTTTATGCCATACAGACCAAAACTAGGTAAACAACAGTTTCTGCTTAAAGTTTGTCATGTGTCTCAACCTAGGACATTTGCAAGTAAGGCACAAATATAGGCACTTCTACATCAGGAATCCTTGTATACCTTTCTACTATGTTCCCATTGCTGCCCTATTTCTAGTCTGAATGTCTAATTTCAGCCTCTCAAAATGGATTTCAAAATGCTTCTTTCCCTCCAAGTGAATCTAAATCGGGCTATTTTCTGAAATCTTTTCCTTAGAATCATCATAGAATAGTTAGGGTTGGAAATGACCTTAAGATCATCTAGTTCCAACCCCCTGCCATGGGCAGGGATGCCTCACACTAGACCATGTCACCCAAGACTACATCCATCAATTTGATGTCTCTCCAATTTAGAGATAAGGATGTTCTGCGGGATAGTGTTGAACACTGTGCAAGTCCAGGTAGATGACTGCTTTGCCCCTGTCCATCAGTTCCGTAGCCCCATCATAGAAGGCCACCAAATTGGTCAGGCAGGATTTCATCAGGTCCTTGCATATATATAGTTCATAATTAACTTACTTCTTAAAATTTTCTTTAAAAAAACTATAAAGGTGGCTATTCCTAAATATTCCTTCGAAACCCAGCTATCAAACTTCCAGTCACTTCTAACTTCATTTGGAATCCTTGCCTTGTATCATTCTCTTGCTAGGACACAAGCAGGGAAGGTTCAACTCAAAAAACACTCCCTGAATGACAGCTGAAGAGAGTGCTCTTTTCCTGTCTGCCAAAAATCATTCCAGCTGTTGCAGAGGACATAAGGCTCACTTACACCTTGATAGGACAGACATAAATCTACTGACTCAGGAAAGTCAGTCCAGGTTTGACTCTGGCAAGAGATTTGTCAACACAGGCACACTTCTGGCTTTGACCTTCTTCATTCAAAGTATGTTTCTGAAAGACAAGCTGCCACAGCTAGAAAACTAGCCAAACCACAATTAATGTGATATTTCTTACTCCTTCACTTAAAAGGATATATGTTGTGAACTACTTATTGAAGATAACTCCCCGGAACTTTGAAGCATTTTCTGCCTGTTCTCACAGATCAATACTATGCAGCAATATTGCATACATTCATGAAAATACCAGTAGATGACATTTATAAGGATATGAGCAAATAATGTAGGCACAGCAAGATTTTTCATTGTCCTGGACATATCATAAGAATGCATCAGAAACAATACTGTATTCCCTTTCAGACGTGGAACTACACACCACATGAAATTATGTGACCTGTCACAACAACCTAGCTGTCACTGAGCACCCTTATTAAAATTTCAGGAAGAATGTACCTCAAAATTTAGAATTTGGCCTAAGTATCTCATTTTGCTTAAAGCAGTAATTTTTCAGAACTTATCTAATTTTACTCTTTGCCCTATCCCTACAGGCCCTTGCCCAAAGCCCCTCTCCAGGTTTCTTGTTGGCCCCTTTAGGCACTGGAACTGCTCTAAGGTCTCCCCAGAGCCTTCTCGTCTCCAGGCTTAACAAGCCCAACTCTCTCAGCTTACATAGGAGGGGTGATCTCTCCTCTCGATCATCTTCATGGTCCCCTCTGGACTCGCTTAACAAGGTCCACGTCCTTCCTGTGATGGGGGGTCCAGAGCTGGATGCAGTATTCCAGGTGGGGTCTCACCAGTAAATCTCTGCTGTCCACCATAGGATATTTCATTAACAATAATCCATCTCTATTCCTGTATCCAAAAAAATTTTGCTTTATTACTAGACTTGTCTCACACTAAAATCACACAAAAGCTCACAAAAATGAGCTGTGTGGTGTCAAGCAATTCAAAATCACTATTTATCTTCCCACTTCCATAAATACTGCTCTGGACTTTTTCATAGCAACAGACTGTACCAAAGCAAGATGCACGCGCATACTTCTCTTCATAGCTTGAGGCACTGTCTCCCTTATTAGTCTTAACATTTATCTCATTTTCAGAGGAATAAAATTTAATAATATACAGAGTAAATAAATAGTTTTCTCCCTTTGAATATGTATGCATGTGCTTCCTTGATGTCAGCATATATTGTAAATGCTTTATCAAACTATTTGGTATACCATATAAAATTAAAATAAACTGAAGGTAACACTCATTCCTATTCTACAAAACCATGATACTCAATATTGTGAAAATATTTTCCTGTCTGGTATTTATAGCCAAAGTCAAAAGTGAAAAGCACTATCAGACTTAAATTTCCTGGACCATCACCAAAAGAAGGCCTACAAGAAAACTGGAGAGGGACTTTTTACAGGGCATGTAGGGATAGAAAAACAGATAATGACTTTAACCTGAAAAACGTAGATTTAGATTAGATACTAAGAATAAGTTGTTTACTGTGATGATGGTGAGGCCCTGGCACAGGTTGCCCAGAGAAGCTGTGGCTGCCCCATCCCTGGCAGTTCAAGGCCAGGTTGGATGGGGCTTTGAGCAACCTCGTCTAGAGAAAGGTTTCCCTGCCCATGGCAGGGGTTGGAACTGGGTGAGCTTTAAGGTCCCTTCCAACACAAACTATTCTATGATTCTGTGATTCCATGACTTTGTTAGGGCCATCAGAAGGAATGATGGCCCTAAGAGGAGATAATTGCTATAAGCATAACCCATATCTTGGTGCATTCATGGCCCTCCATGGGACAAAAATCAGCCCTGAATTGTGCCTTCTGAGCTGTGACTGGAGGGACTATCCATTTTTAGCATAAATATTACAAACTTCAAGGCTCAGGAGTTACACTATTACCTGAATGTGTATTCAGCCACTTTCAGGCACCAGAAAAAAACTTTCTTTCAGAATTTGGGAGTATCAGCTTTCAAGCAGCCTGAGTAGCTCAAGTGAAGGTACAATACGAAATCCTTTGGAGATACTGGAGTTCTGGTTACTGTGAAAGTGATCCAATAACTTAGTGGTTTGGGTCTACAAGGCAACATTTTGGTAGATGGAATGGACTGCAAGTGTGGCCTCTGTGAGGAGAGGTCAGGGCTGCCCGTTGCCAGACACAGCTGGTTCCAGCCAGCTCCAATGGGCCCACCGCAGGGCTCAACTGAGCCCATCAGCCAAAATGGTCCTGCCTCTAGGAGAAATTATTTAAGAGCTGGTAAAAAGTGCTGCACAACACCAGTTGAGAGGGAGGAGTGAGAAATATGTGAAACAGCCCTGCAGATAGCAGAGTCAGTTGAAGAGGGAAGGAGGTGCTCCAGAAGTTCCCCTGCACTGTGTAGAAGAGAGTTCAGTGGAAGTGGGGAGGAGGTGCTCCAGGCACTGGTAGAGAAGTACAGAAGTTCCTCTGCACTGTGTGGAAGGGAACTCAGTGGAACTGTTATTCCTTTGCAGCCCATGGACAGTCCATGCTGAAGCAGGTTTATCCTGAAGGAATGTGGCCCATGGACAACCCATGTTATTGCAGTTTGTGATGGACTATATCCAATGGGAAGGACCCAACTTGGAGCAGGGGAAGAGTGTGAGTGTGAGAAGAAAGAAGTGGCAGAGAGGAACTGCTATAGACTGATCCAAGCTCAAATTCCTCATATCCGTGCACCACTCATGGGGAGGAGGTAGAGGAGTTTGGAATAAAGAAGTGAGCCTGTGAAAAAGCAAGAGGGGAATCATAGAATCATAGAATAGTTAAGGTT
>NW_009913336.1:0-14220 GCF_000696875.1 Nestor notabilis
GGCCCTGGTCAGCAGCCGCCTGCCCCAGCCGAGCATCCATCAGGCAGTGAAACGCGGTAATTGCCTCGAGCCCTGCAGCCCCGAACTGCCGAGTGCGGCCGGTGCCGCTGCCGGGGAACCCCACGCAGCAGCCGCCAGGTCGCTCGCGGTTGTTTGGGAATGTTTGTTGGGAAGCGCGTGGTGGCGGGGTCAGGGGACGATGTGGAGGTTCTTCCTTTGTGCGTTTCTCAGTACGTTCAACTCAATTCAACACAAAGAGGATGAAACCCAACATCGGGATAACTTAAAGCAGATGTGAGCACAAGGCTGGGACCCTTCGCAGCACAAACACGGCCATTTCATTGCCATTCCAAAAGGCTTTTCTGGCAAGCCTCCCCTCCATGTCCTACATTCTTTCATTCCAAGGAAGACAAACAATTCCGACTGGAGCAGCAAGGCACGTTTTTCAAATAAACAGGTTTCCTCAGACCGTTTGTGCCTTTCTGTCACCCCAATACACACATTCCTCTCTTAAGGCATCTTCCGGGGTGACCTAAATGACCATTTGTGGCCACCTTTCACTTAAGGAGTCCAAAGCACCATGCTCAGCCTGTGGGAGCCACTCACATGGAAGCGTTTTCACCTCCACATCCCAACACAGCCTCTTCATGACCTGAAGTTACACAGAGAATCTGTGGCATTTGTGGATGATAAACCCACAAATCCTCTGGAGCCTTTCGCTGTTGCAAGAGGGACATGGCTGGAATGTGAAGGGGGCTATTTGCTGGTGAGTGGGGACCGCTCCTCTGAAAAGCAGGTTGCTTGGTCACTTCTGCTCATCACCACCAGGTCTGCAGGGTTTAGTGACAGATAAACCCTGTTTTACCTCACAGGTCTTTCAATGGCTCAAACAAGGGACATTCTGGGGCAGAAACAGAGTCTATAACACACTAATTGATTAACCCGATTCAGTTTCATCTCTGTCATTTCTCCCTGTGTCCCTTTGCCTTGACCAAAGTCACTCATTCCTTCCTTCTATGATTCTATGCTTACTTTGCCAGCTACTTTTGACTCCGGCTTTGACTCCCTGACCAGTTCCCGGACTCTGCTCCCGCCCTGCCCATGAGCTCTCTGTAGCTCCACATTGCTCCACCTGCCTCTTGATGGGAACAACCAATGCCAAGTTTGGAAGGATTTTATTATTTGAAGGTTTTGGTTCGTGGTGTGTTTTCCATATTCTCCTCCGTGAGAAAGAACAGAGGTTGTCTCAGGAGAACATCAGGAGACAGGAGGACACAATTCCAAAATCTGCACCTGGGATTTAACACTGTTTCTCCTGAACCTTCCACATATGAAGAAAGGAGACGGAGGCAGACTCAGTTTGGAGCTCCAGCCTTCTGCCCAGGGAAGTGCTGTCAGTTCCCATTTCAAATCCAGGTTTCTTGGAGGTATATTGAGCTGCCTTGCAACTTCACGGACTTCTTACACCTTCCAGTTGAATGGCATTTAGATTCATAAAACAGATTGTAAATAGTAAATAGTAGAGGTACTAAATACAACAGGAGATAGTAAAAACTAAGTAGTAGATACAGAATTGATTGTTTCACACACAATAAATAGAGAGGGGTTAAAACAAAGAGGGAATGATTTCTGCAGTGTGGGCACAGAGGCAGGGCTGGAGGACAAACAGGAGGTCATTCCACTTCCAATCCACACCACTTTCACCACTGCTACAACAGCCTCATCACAGGTCTCAAAGCTGGACTAAGCTTTGTGCACCGAGTGGGACACAGGTGGAGATGTGGTGGTTGATGTGACTGGAGCCCAGTGACTCCAGTGGAAAGGGTGAAGCAAGAGAAGTGAGATGGGCCTTCACACCCCACCTCTTACAGGAGGTGGGTTATTGCATCCTCCTAGAATAGAAACATCTGCTTCACCCTCCTAATAGGATTTTCATTTTCCTCATGAGCTTAACATGGGAAAACATGTACAAAAATAAATTAATCACTCCAAATCACGATGATGAAAAATCTTTCAATCTCCCCAAACCCTTTAAATCCCTTTACAGGATGCTGTATTTCTCACAGTAAGTTCCCTCCGTTCATTCTGCCACTGAGTTAAGGTACCCAGAGGAGAAATAAAAGAGCTGGGCTTGAAAAACATTTGTCTTTGGCTGCTGGACTCCACAGGACCTGAGCAACCAAGGGACAAGCACTCCACAGCACGGACAGCTGCATAAACTTCCTGAGCACAAGAAATTCATCATAATAAAAGGCTTTTATATTATTTTTAATACAGTTAGGTACCAAAGATAAAAGGGTTATTTCCCAGAATCATTCCTGTTTGGCACAGCTCCTGATTGCTCAGATGAGGAACTTTTACTATGGAGCTTTCCATAACCTCTACCCTCAAAATCTGGGGAATGTCTTGCATGGAAAATACAGAACGCACTAAAATTGCAAACATTCCTGGCTTTTGCATTCTCTCACACCAATATTGCTTCCTCCCCTTCAGCAGCTCACCCGAGGGCTGCGCAGGGAGCTGCATCTGAAGGCTGCTCCCAAGCTGGCTAGTGGGGATGATGCTGAATCTTCTGAATGAGACTGAACCAAGCAAAGTAAATCACTCTAGAAACCTACCCATATCTGTCTCTACTTGGATAACACGGTAAATCATGTGCCAACACAAGAGGGACACGGACCTGCTCAAGTGAGTCCAGAGGAGAAGAAGCTGCGAGGGCTGGAGCAGCTCTGCTCTGGAGCCAGGCTGAGAGAGCTGGGCTGGGGCAGCTGGAGAAGAGAAGGCTCCTCAAGGGGACACCTTAGAGCAGCTCCAGGGCCTAAAGGGGCTCCAGGAGACCTGGAGAGGGGCTTTGGACAAGGGATGTAGGGACAGGACAAGGGGAATGGCTTTAACCTGCCAGAGGGGAGACTGAGATGAGCTCTGAGGCAGAAGCTCTTCCCTGGGAGGGTGCTGAGGCGCTGGCACAGGGCTCCCAGAGAAGCTGTGGCTTCCCCATCCCTGGCAGTGTTCAAGGCCAGGTTGGACACAGGGGCTTGGAGCAACCTGCTCTAGTGGAAGGTGTCCCTGCCCGGGGCAGGGGTTGGGACTGGAGGAGCTTTAAGGTCCTTTCCAACCCAAACCAGTCTGGGGTTCTATGAAATTAACTACATGACAAATAAAAGTGAGCAGTAATTAGGGAATCTTAAAAAGCTGGAGGTTTTAGCCCAAAGCACCTTTCAAGTTTCTGCTGTCACTCGCGGTCTGGCTTGCTGCTGTGTTAACAATATCCACCAATTCACAGTTCTCACAGCTCAGGCAGGCTGGACTGAAGGTAGAGCGAGTAATAAAATTAGGACCTTTGGGTGATAGACACCATGTAAACACCAGTCATATCAGTCACTGCTATTTACTGCTGGTGAGGCACACCGGGCACCCAGCACAGGGCGAGAGGGGCCCGTCACCAGGCTGCAGATGGACAGAAATGCCAAGCTATAAATATGGTGATGTATTTTTACATTTGTTGTGGCAGGCAGGATGGTCCTTGTGGTGCTGGGACATTGCCGGCGTTGGTTTCTAATTATAATTAGGTTCTGTTGCTTTTCCAGTGTCATTATCAGAGCCACAGTCATGTGGGTTTGCTTTTAAATGCTACCGGCCCTCACTAATTATTCTGGGCACAAGGGAACTCCATAGGCAGAAGGGGAAGTAATTCCAGTCCCAGGAGCGCCTCCTTCTGCTGCCAGATGGTGGGTGCTGCTCCAGGATGCCACCATGGTCCATGGCAGGGCCACACCGGATGATGCTGTGGCTGGTTTTCTGGTGCCAGTCGCAGTGAGCACCCCTCCAGCAGCACACCTCAGGGTGCTGGTGGTCTCTCTTGCTGCTCACCCTTCCATATGCTGGTGCCTTCAGGTCTGGAGGCTTTTTTGCACCTGTGGATTCAGGATTTGAGAGCAAATGTACTGGAAGATTTTCAACATCCAAAAATAAATGACACTTGTCATTATAAAACGAGTGGCTGGAGCAGCCAGGCTTCAAGGGCCGTGTCTCAGCAGAGCACCTGATGCTGAAAGGGCTTCTTCTTGTTGTTGCCTGCGGTACCCTTGCTCTGCATTCCGCAAGTGCCACTATGGAACCTTCCCAAACCAGCTTCAAAGCGCTGTGCCCAGGGAAAACAGGACCCTGGGCTTTGTGGGTGAAGCTGATGGGCAGAAAGATTCCAGCTGGAAGCACTACAGGGCTCACCGGAGCAGTTCCTCCTCTGCAAAGCCACAGGGAGGTGGAATTAAATGATTGGACTTGACAGCCAGGGAGAGCTCTGGTGTCTCTGGTTAATCTTCCTCATAGGATAACGCATCCAAGGCAAGGGCAGGAAACACACTAATGCAGCACGTCGGGATTTTGTATTTCTTTATGGTGTCATATTCTACCAAGGGTGTTTCTGACACTAAGAAAATAGTGGGAAGAAAACTGAGCTGGTTCTGTACAAACGCATGAACGTTGCCAGAAGCCTTGGCCACAGAGCCCTGGCACTGCTCTGCCTGATCGGGTTTGACCGGTGCTCAGGTACCTCAGCATGCACTTCATCTCCTTGATACCCAGGAAGGAGATTCCAGATGCCGCATCTGAGCCATTCCCAGGATGTCTCCCCTGCTGTGCAATGGCCTCTGCAACGGCAAGGGAAAGACTCCTGGTACATCAGACCCTGCAGACTTGACTGCATTCACAGAGGTGCATCTTTGGGCTGATGGATTCCTTTATGTTTGGGTCTGAATGAATTGTTGGAACTTCAGAAGGAATAAACCTTCAAGATCATCCATGGTATTGCTTTTCTGAGCTGCAGGCTCTTCTTTACACAGTCTCTCTGTGCCAGAGGAAGAACTCACTGACCTCCCTCTTGCATTCCAAGTTTCATAATAACTATTTATGTTTTTTCCTAGGGACACTGGCTTTATGTTCAGAAAACAAGGCATTACTGTACAGTGCATACCTTCCTTTGCTCAGCATCAAGTCCTGAGGTCTCTTTTCCTTTTTATCAACAGCTCTTTCTCTTCCTGGTGATGATTCCTTTCAAACATTTGCAGATTTCTTTCAAGTCACCTTTTAATCACCTTGTGGAGCTAGGCCATGTATACTTAGCTCCATTAAGCTTACTTTATTTAGCTGCTACACTGCGGGGCAAGATGCTCCTGTCAGATAACCCTTCACCTTCCCACTGTCTGAACATCAATTACCCTCAGTCCAGGGGACCAGTCACCTCTGCAGCCTGGGGTGCTCCCAGGGGGATGGAGGAGAGCATTTCACCCTGCTTTACAGCTTGGAAGACATAGAATCACAGAGTGGTTTGGGTTGGAAAGGACCTTAAAGCTCCTCCAGTCCCAACCCCTGCCCCGGGCAGGGACACCTTCCACTAGAGCAGGTTGCTCCAAGCCCCTGTGTCCAACCTGGCCTTGAACACTGCCAGGGATGGGGCAGCCACAGCTTCTCTGGGCACCCTGTGCCAGCACCTCAGCACCCTCCCAGGGAAGAGCTTCTGCCTCAGAGCTCATCTCAATCTCCCCTCTGGCAGGTTAAAGCCGTTCCCCTTGTCCTGTCCCTACATCCCTTGTCCAAAGCCCCTCTCCAGGTCTCCTGGAGCCCCTTTAGGCCCTGGAGCTGCTCTAAGGTGTCCCCTTCAGGAGCCTTCTCTTCTCCAGCTGCCCCAGCCCAGCTCTCTCAGCCTGGCTCCAGAGCAGAGCTGCTCCAGCCCTCGCAGCAGCTCCGTGGACTCCCTCCAGCAGCTCCACATCCCTCTTGTGCTGTTGCCCCAAAGCTGGACCAGGACTGCAGGTTGGAGTACTATATATAGATGTGTATATATATAATACAGGGAGACAATCCAGAAGAATCCTTCTTGCTTTTAAGCACACTATCTTCATCCTCTAAGCCAGGAAAGCAATGAGCCAGGCTGCTCTTGGGAAAAAAAGTTGCACTCCTTCAACATGCAGAACCTTTTAATCCTGGTGCCAAATGCATCTCTCTGAATTAATATTGGTGGAATGAAAGGGCTTTTTTTTCCTCTGCTTCAGCCTTCTCTCCCAGGATGAATCTTTTTGGAATTTGCTTTATATATTGTGCTTTTGAATGTGCTTTTAAACGTTCAAAAATGCCTGCGTGAGAATGTCGCCTTCTCATTAGCAAAATTTACTACATATTTTCCTCCATTGTTACCAGCACTGTTCCAGCAGTGTTAACAATGGGAACCCTAGAGCAAATGGGCTGGCACCAGCACTTGTCATCTAACGATGGCTAGTCAAAAATGTGTTGGAAAAGTGGGCTTGTGATTTTTCAATGTGCTTGGCTTCAGTAAGCATTCCCAAATGAGGCCTTAATAGAAAAATTAGCCAATTTTTAGTTATGTTTTAATCAGGAAGATAATGGGGGAAGATAATGAGAATTGCTTCTTCTGAGAAAACCTATGGTGGTGAGTAAAGAAAGGAGGTATCCCGTTACCTCGCTTTTGACATTGGAGAGGATAACAAAAAGAGCAGGAGGGTATCATTTTCTTTATCAGAATGAAATTAAGAAGCTCTTTTTAATTCGGAATTTCTAACAATACGGAAAAAAATCACAAACCTTCTGATGTCTTTAAAACCTGTATCCTGGTGTCCATCCCTTCTCTTTGTGACACAGAGCAGCGTCAGCGTGATGTAGCCCAGCGCAACAACAGCGCACAAGTGAGTTTTGAAGTTTCCATGAAGCTTTGAGCACTGCAGGTAGAGAGACCTCAGCCACGCTCAGGAGACGTTTAAATAGTGTTTCTGGCACTGGAGGAGGGAGAGCAGCAGCAGCACAGCTCTCTGCTGAAAGCTCTGCAGGAGGTCAGAACTGGCCCCTCTGATATTAGAACTCAGTGATCTCCAAAAGCTGCTTCCAGCCAGTGGAAACGACTGCTGCTTTTTTCCCCTTTTGCAATTACTTACATCTCCTTTGTTACCACAAATCTTGGCTGTAACTAAAGCACAGCAAAAGCACAAGCTCTGCAATCCTCCAGCTGTGCCTTCCTATAGCCACAGACACGGTTTTGCACACCCAGGGCAAGGCAAGGTGGATTTGTTGGGGTTTTTTCCTTCCAATCTGTCACAAAGTCTGTTTGCTTCTCATGAATATACAAATCAAGATCCTGGACTGGGGCGTTTTCTATTTCAACTTACACCAAGGGTCACACATGAGCATGACCTGAACTTGACCAGCCCACCTTAGTGCACTGGTTCTCAGAACCAGATGAATTTAAGTCATCAGCTGTTAATACTTCTGCAAACCTACTGCTTCCTTCCTGGTGTTAGACAAGGATTCGGAGGCCCCAGTTAATACTCACAGCTCTATCCAATTTAAGAAGAGGATTTGAAGCTCATTACGTCGCTTATTGGATGTTGCTGAACCTGAGCTGGGACTAAACTGTGTTAGAATCTTCCACTGGGACAGACCAAAATAACCCAAGATACTCTGGCACACCTGAATGAAAGTCCTGCTCTGCCTCCCATTTAACACTCGACATTCCCAGTGTCCCGTGGAAATCACAGAATCCCAGCCTGGTTTGTGCTGAAGGGACCTTAAAGCTCCTCCAGCTCCAACCTCCCGCCACGGGCAGGGACACCTTCCAGTAGAGCAGGTTGCTCCAAGCCCCTATGTCCAACCTGGCCTTGAACACTGCCAGGGATGGGGCAGCCACAGCTTCTCTGGGCACCCTGTGCCAGCGCCTCAGCACCCTCACAGGGAAGAGTTTCTGCCTCAGAGCTCATCTCAATCTCCTCTCTTTCAGCATGCCTGCATTTGTGTTAGAACTTAGTCACTGACAACGCATCCCCCCCTATTCTGATGCTGGCACAAAGCGATATTATTAATAGTTTGTGATCTACTGCACCTTTCATCTGAGGATCTCTCCCAAAGCATTTTAGGAGGCTGAATCAGTTTTCAAAACACTCCTGTGTAATGCTATCCCCATTTTACTGGAAGGAATACTAAGGCAGTGGGAGGCAATTTTCCCAAGGGTTCATTGGTAGAGTCCAAAGCCAAGCCCTGTGCTCCAAATATAGCCCATGTTCTCACCCCATGGCTGAGAGCTGAATGCTGGAGTCCCCCCTCTCCACGCTAAACATGCCTCCTGCCTGGGGCTTTCTGCTTCCCAAAGGCTGCCTGTTGCCATGGGAACTGTGCTTCAGATCTGCTGGACCAGATCTGCGTCACTTACATCAATGCAAATCATGAGCAAATTCACTGAAATCAGTGGAGCTACTCCAGGTTTCCATGGGGAGGGTGGATACAGAGCAGAATCAGTCCCGCTGGGTTTGATATAAGAAGCTGGTGATCTCTTAAGAGTGAGGGGAAAAACAGTTCATCATTAAGGGGAGAAAAGGATGAAGAATGCCTTACAACAAAGGTATAAAAAGTAAAGCTATAGAAAGACCTTGACTCTACCTAGGGTGACCTGACACTCTCAGATCTACTTCTGACCAACTCCAGTAGAAGCTCTCAGAGTTCCCAAACAAGAGTAGTGCTTCCTCCTTGCACTGGGCAAAGACGATTCATTTTACTGTGAGAATAGAGGATGCTGAAGAATGGAGTCAAAGAGTCTACAAACAGCAAGAGGAAAGGACCAGTTTGTGCTGCTGTTTGCAGGATGGGGCTCACAGGGGCGAGGGAGCAGGTAGCAAGTCCCCAGGTTGCCTCCCTGTGGCCTCTTCCTGGAGGAGAAGGGAATGCCTGATGGAACAGGAACCTGAATAGACGAATGGTTTCTTCAGTGTCTGCCACAACACCACAAGGACCTGGACTGCTGCTGACCAGGGACGTGGAAGAAATGTGGGAGGCAAGATGTGAAACAGAAAGACCCTCACTAAGAATAGTAACCATCACCCTATAGCTTCTTCATCACTTTGCAGTAGCTCAGCTAAAGAGGCCAGAGAGCCAAAACGGGGCTGGCAGAGCCAACATCCCCCCTTCAGTCATCCCCTGCTTTGTGTGCACTGAAAGGTGGAGGCCAGCACTGGGGGGGAAGAGCATGGCATGCTACAGGGAAGGGGCATCTCAGAGGCTGCGAGGTTGGTCACCCTGCACTTGTGCTAAAATAACGAAGTCTAATTTGAGATGAACTTCTCCTGTGATACTGGAAAGCAAACCATCCTGTGTCCAAAGCTGAGTAAGCAGCTACTGTTTCATACAGTTCACAAAGATGCTGGAAACATCCTCCTATCCAGCTCAGTCTGTCACGCTGGCAGGGGATATGCTGTTAATCCCGCTGGACCTCAAACACTTTAATCTGCAGTTATTTCACTTCATGAATTAATACTCAAATTCCCAAGCCTCCAGCCGTGCAGATTAGATTGCTGCTGACCACCCAAGGGAATCGCTTTGGATCAGGAAGGTTCAGGCCTTAAAGAAGGTGTTCTCACCATGGCAAAACCAATGCAGATAGGAGTGGAGACTCCTGAACACTCAAGCAGGAGACTGGAAGCCTATGAGCAGGTTTAGCACCATCTGCTGTCCTTACGGCAAAAAACCCTGCAGAGCTGGATTCAGACAACACTGAGAAGCTGTTGTCACGATCTGGTGGCAAGGGGCACCTGGCAGTGACACCGGGTAGGACTCAGCATCCAGCTTGGAGGACCAGAGCCGCTGTCACAAGGGGACATTATAAGATGGACCCTTGCGTATGTCGAAGGTGCAGCAAAGAGTCACTTTGTAAAGCAGAGCTGATCACACTAAACATGTGGCCTAATAGCATGGTGACTCTGCTAAACATCCCAGAGCTGGATCTGGGTCATGCCAGGTCATGTCCCTTGGCCAGGATACAGGTCCCTTGGATACAGGTTTCAAAAGCCTGGGTGTTTCTTGCAAAACAAGCAGTATTCTTTTGCCCACCTCAAAATCAGAGTTCGATGCTCTGATTCAGGATCTCATGATGTGCTAAAGCTTGGATTCGTCCCATCATTGTGTCATGAGGCCGACCTGAGGTCCAGGCTTTTAAAGGAATCCCCTCCTACACATGAACATGAGGTTCAGGCTGAGGGTCCGAGGTGGGCACCCTCCACACCTGCTGCTGGAACTGCTGCCAAGCAAAACATGGCCAGAGATAGCACAGGAATCAAGTTTCTGTGCTGCCAACATTCCCAGTTCCTTAGCCCCAGTTCTATAAGATATGAAAGATAGGAATCCATGAATCTCAATTTTATTTTGTTTCATTTTAAGCAATTTTCTAGTTCAAAAGATTGGGAAGAAAGCCTGAAAAAGCAACTTCAAATTGAATTGTCAGAAGACTAATAACAAATTGTGCTCTGAAAAACAAATCAGTGCTTTTTGTATTCATTACATTTGTGAAGGCCCAACATCTAAGGTTTGAATACTTGAGGTTAGTAATACTCCAGATGCCATTACTATGAGACAGTAGTATCTATTCATGTAGGAGAAGGGCAACAAGCCAACTTCTCCCCTTAAGTTAGACCACATTAGTCTCCCACACAATCCTCTTGAAGATCTATACTGGGAGAACAGAGGCTCTCAGTGACTCAGGGAATCTCACTGCTCTACATTATTCCCATCATTTGAAGGGTAAAATATTTATAGGGCAAAAATTATCAAGATTTGGGGTTTTTGTTCTTTGTTAAAAAGGCAGAAATTGGGCAGTTGTATTAATACTGGAACCACACTTTGTAAACAGCTGCTTGACAAAGGTCATTGCTCCGGTAAAAAGAGGATTATTCCTAGGTGTGATTCAAACATCCAAGAATGAGTATTTCCACTTCCAGATGATCCAAATATGCCCATTTTCTCAGAGATCTTGGAAGAGGAATACTTGAGGATTACAATGACAGCAGTTTCCAGAACCAGCTTCTGCTCCACACACAGTTTTTTCAGCCATAACTGCTCCAGACATTGCAAGACTTCTTCTGCACCTAAGAATGGCAATGAAAATCCTGTGGATCTCTGTTTTACCAATACTTTTGGAAACAGAAGTGTGTCACAACATAAAGCAGACAGTGGACAGGTAACATCCACATGACAGTGCTTCCTAAGTTGTCCTTCCAGGCACCTCTGACCATTAACCTACATCAGAACATCTTCCAGGGCATCAACCCCGTGTCCTTTGTGGCTGCCTGTGGGAGCTGGAAACCAATCCAGACATCCCAATTTAAGGCTTTCACTTGCTGGAGTTGGTAACTTACCTGGTTTATCTGGCTTTTTGGCTTTGAGAACTCAAAGTTCTCTCCCCCCTCCCCAGTCAAAACCCATCCTGTCCTCTTCCCATGGTCCCAACCTGCAAACTGGATCCAGCTGCCAATGGCCATGTCCTGCATCTACACCATGCTATGGAGAGCCATGCAGAGATCCTTCACTGAGCTGAGACCTGACAGGCCACGTCCCCACGGTGGTTTAGCACAGGTAGAGCTAAGCCTGGTGCCATCCAGACATGCCATTAGTCTCCTTAGAAGAAAAATCAGGTTCAGATCAATTCAAGTCAGTCTAACCTGGGTGCTTACGGGGGGAGGAGGATGCTGTGGAACAGGGATGTTTTGCTGAATTCCATGTGAGGTCAAAGTTTGGACAAACCTGTGAATCTCCACGTATGTTTTCCCACATAAGAAACCTGGGTATAAATGCTCCCTTTCCTCAGGGAGACACCACATGGATAAACCCTCTTTCACTCCCAGCAGAGACCAATTGCCAAAAGCCATAAAATCAGTAAGAAATCACAATCCCATCCCACAAGCATTTGGTCTTTATACTAAATTAAACCTATGAATAAAACATAGAAATAAATGGCCAAAAACCAGGGAGTTAAAATCTCAGATACCCAAATGTCGTCACAACATAAACCTACAGGGGAAGCACCAGCGCTGCCCATCGCACAACAGCTACTCCCTGCACTCCTCTGGGGCAGAGCCTGACCTACTTGATCCATGTTCCTGCACTAAAGGCCTCAGCACTAAGTCTCTTAGACCCCTCAAATCGCATTCCAGACTTATAATTGCAAAGCAGCTGTCAGGCTGAGCCCTGCCATCGAAGCTCCCATCTGCTCAGCACATCTAGCGTTACAGCAGGGCACAGCACGAAGCCTGAAACTGGATCGGACGTGAGCACAGGACCATGGGGAACGATGAGTTGCACTTGCCTGGTCCTGAAGTCCTTCAGGATCCCTCAGCACAGTGGTGACAGAGGCTGGGCAGAACAGGGGAGAGGGGACATGGGCAGAAGGTTCAGATTCTGCAGCATGTCCCTGGCAGCTGAGTCAGACACAGACACCCTCGGCTCCACCGGGAGATGTTTCACTCCTGGCAGGGCCCAGGAGCATTTGAGAGCCCCTTAGAGGAAAACCTGATCTGTGCCTTTCCCAAGCCCTCCCCCCGACACATCTCGTGCTATTAACTCTTTTGATTTTATATAGTCTTAAATTGTCTGACCTGAAACAGACCTTCAGTAGAAGCCCTGAGTTTGTGTGCTCCTGCTTAGGCAACGCGTTGATGTCAGGGACAGGAGTACCTGTCCCTGAGTCAAACCAAACAGTGGGCCCTCTCCTATAATCTTTACCAATAATATCAGCAAAGCTCCAGATGAAAGCTGATCACTTTTTAATCTCAGGAACAACTGTGGAAATGTAGAGGAAAGATTTTGAGACGTGGCTCCAGCTGATTTGCACTAATTCAGTTTCAGGGGAACAAACCATGTTTTGTCCATGAGCTGGAAGTGCTTTAACTTAGAACACTAAAACTATGAAGAAGCCGTGAATAGAACCCACATCTGCTCGCTCCCAGGACTTTCAGATCCTCCCTAACCCCAAGCCCGAAGCCACTGCAAGCAGTCAGCAGGTGGTAAGGAGATGGGAAGAACAAAGCAGGGTGCCATTCCCTTCCGATGGAAACTGAAGAAACATGCTGTTGCCCTCCCAGTACCATCCGTGCCAAGTAACAGCGCAGGCAGCTCTGTGCTGAGCTCCAGTGGTCCTTGTGCTGACAGACACCCGTGCTCAAGGCTACCAGGGTCACTTCCCCAGCGCTGCCTTCCCAGCTGGGCTCTCCACCTTTAACCCTGCTGCTTATGCCTCCAAGGGACCAAAGATCCCCAATTGCTCTCAGGGCAAGCAAAATGTTCCCAGCTGATCTTCCTGCGGAGTTTTCCAGCAGGCTGGGAGCTACCCGTGACAGGCCCAAACCCACAACACAAGCAGCATCCTGGAGCTGCCCATCCCATGCTCAGCACAGCTGGGATGCTCCACAACCCGTTGCGGCAGCAGCGCCTGGAGCCCCGCTCCGCTGCCTCAGCCCTCGCGGGACTGCACATGGCCAGTCCCTGCAGCTCCGACTGCTCCTGCACATGGTCCCATCCGTGTGCTCACCGTGTCTGAGCCCTGGCCGTGCCCTCCCTGCACAGACCTGCTGGCTCGGCTGTTGGGTCTCACCGAGAGCGGGCTGGAGACATCACTGACCAGCAAACAGGGGTCGGTGTCATCACTGCCAGGGGATGCGGCACATGCTGCCCGGGTGCACTGTGCCTCAAAGTCCCCCTTTGGATCCAGAGGCTGGAGCCGTACAGAATCCAGCCTGGTTTGTGTTGAAGGGACCTTAAAGCTCCTCCAGCTCCAACCCCTGCCACGGGCAGGGACACCTTCCACTAGAGCAGGTTGCTCCAAGCCCCTGTGTCCAACCTGGCCTTGAACACTGCCAGGGATGGGGCAGCCACAGCTTCTCTGGGCACCCTGTGCCAGCGCCTCAGCACCCTCACAGGGAAGAGCTTCTGCCCAAGAGCTCATCTCAATCTCCCCTCTGGCAGGTTAAAGCCGTTCCCCTTGTCCTGTCCCTACAGGCCCTTGTGAAAAATACCCACCTCAATAGGAGGATTCTGCCTTCCTGAAACCCCCAAGTTAGGAAGGGCCGACATTGCCCAGGTTACTGGTGGAATCCCACTTCGGACTCAGCGGATCCCTAATCTCAGGCTGCTGGAAGGCCAGAGGATGTACCGAGCAAAGGATGACTCTGCATTTCTCCTCATCTTCACTCTCCACCACGGGCTAGGGCTACAGACAGGACACAGAGCAACACAGGTTTTCAGGCTGTTCTTAGAACAAATAAAGGTGTATTTTACTGCCTGGCCAGCTCTTGGCTCCACATATGCCTCCCTGTTTCAAAGTGGCAACCGGGAGCAGAGCTGAAAGGGCAACATGTCCTTTGCTCTGGATCTCCAGCCAAGTCCACAGGCACAGGTTCT
>NW_009913336.1:14234-19491 GCF_000696875.1 Nestor notabilis
CTCACATGGACACTCGGGATATCAAAGCATTTGGGCAGCAACACATGCAGCGACACGTGAGACATCTGCAGCATCAGATGTGGTTTGCTACCACGTGTAGACTGACATCTCCAAAACACGCTTGGGAAAAGCCCAGCAGCACCTAGAACACACTTGCATCGGATCGTTCACACTAATGGCTTTAGGTACAGCTCTTCATGGGGTGCTTGCAGCACATCTTCACCACAAAGGCACGTCACTCAATAGGACATTGCTGCCTGAAACGTGGGAAACAGGATGATTGAGGAACACCATGAACTGACCCGCCTCAGGGCTGGTAGCAGCCCAGTCTCATTCCCATGGTGTGGCACTTGCCCTGGTAGCCCCTGGTTCCAGTCCTACACACACTGTAGTGATGAGTTGGAGAGCCTGCCAACGCAGAAGCTGTGCCCTGGCTGTCCCTGATGGCGTGCACAGGCCTGTGCAGCCAAATCTGGGAGAAGAGAGACAGTGTGACCCAAATTAAGTGTCCAGGCGGGAGCAGGAGGACAAGGACCCTGGTGTCCTCCATCTCAGATATACTTATCCTGGAACAAAGAGCAGGTCTAGCTCTAAACGACAAGCAGCTCATGTTCCTGAACAAGCAGAATAGTAGCATGGACTGCACTGATGAAACAGAGGCACTAAAAGCTGCTACACTGGGAGAGAGCAATGATCTCACGGTGCCAACCTTGGTTTGAGGACTAGCACCAGACATCCAACACACAGGTTCTGATAATCCCTTCTGAAAGATACCAGGTACTCAAGCAGGAGACAGGAAAGCATCTTCTGCCATCACAAATCAAGGCACAGGGCTCAGCTGGACTGTGCCCAAAGAACCGTGGTGGTCACATTTGATGACGTTCAGAGGACCACATCAGCCCACCACAAACATGTTAACTCACGACCACTTCATCGGCTCCTTCCCCAGTGATTCCTGAGGGGCGTGCCTGTGCTCTGAACATCTATATGCATGTCTGCAGCAGTCTAAAACACAGATCCTGTGTGTATTGTCTACTGTGCATCCACCCTCCTCTTGCATGGAAAACTGTGACTGAGGAGAAGGCAGCTTGAAATTCCCACCTATCAACAAGTCACGACACAGCCCAGTCTCCAAGCGCCTGCTCTTGGCTGACACACAAAGAGGAGAAATCTTTGTCTTCTTCAATAGGAGAATAGCTCATCTGAACCATCTGCTTTGGTGGGTGGCTGGTTTTTCCCTTGTAATGACAAGCCCTTTCGGGAAAGTTCCAGCAGTCTCTATCTAACCAGTCCTCACAAGGCTTATACCACCTTAGTAAGGGAGATGACATCTTTCCTAAGGAGCAGTAATAGTCATTTCCACCCGTCTAAACCACACAGTTTTTAACTGCTCGCTTTACAAAGTGAGTGAAGTTTAAACTGGCAGTTTCAGAATGAACTCTGGAAGCTGCAATCAGATTGTTTGTTCAATAAAGATCAAGAGCAACCGAGCTACGCCAGAGCAAGATTGCACAATTCTGTGTTTTTAATATCAAAAATACATTTTCTTTCCAACTCCCAGAAACGAAAGGATAGAAAAAGAAGCCTGGAACTGACCTACTTTCATTGCCAAATCAGTCTGTTATTAAGCCAAAAGTATTCTATCAAACTTCTTACTGTTCTTAGCAAAGCGAGGCTGTTTCTATGAATTCAGAATGAGGGGGGAAAATTTCTACACAAGGCTTTCAAACAGGTCCAGAGCCCCCAAAACTTAGGAAACTGCCCCTGTGAGACTGTTTCTGTATTCAGCTTGACCTTTGCTACTTTAAAAAAGTGATGGTGGCCACAGCTGCTGAATCCAAGCTGGCCAAATATCAGGCTTTTGTCTGTATATTTGATAGCTTTTCTAATCCCCAGCTTCTAAATTCATGTGACAAACTGAGAAGGAGAAGGCTGCCATCAAAACATCATGGTAAAGATGGGGGGAGGGAATGGGATCGGGGGTAGCATCACTAGGGAAGGTATATCCATCTCCCTGGAAAAAAGAACCTCAGAGGAACACGGCCTCGGCTCTGATACCACATCACAACAAGCTGCAGTTAGACAGCTCTCAAAGATCACCAGCTCTCAAAGATCATCCAATCTCCTTGCACAGACACACAGCTAACATAGAAAAAGTCCTGTGCCAGCGCCTCAGCACCCTCCCAGGGAAGAGCTTCTGCCTCAGAGCTCATCTCAATCTCCCCTCTGGCAGGTTAAAGCCATTCCCCCTTGGCCTGTCCCTACATCCCTTGTCCAAAGCCCCTCTCCAGGTTTCCTGGAGCCCCTTTAGGCACTGGAGCTGCTCTAAGGTCTCTCCAGAGCCTTCTCTTCTCCAGGCTGAACAAGAACATGTACTTCTACATCCTTTAAGTCCCACAAACTCTTGTCAAGACCACAGACCTGCAGAAAGACAGGCATGTTGTTGCTGCACGTCTCTGCACCAAAAGCCCCATCTCCAGGGCCGCGTGCCCTCCGCTCCATTTGCACTTTGAGGAGTGCAGGATTCCCAGGTCTCCCAGCTCAGCACATCCCAACCACAGCTCCATTACTGACCCTGCAGCTGTTCGCTTTGCCATGGAGCCACTTCTGTGTGAAAACAAGTCACAAGCCCAGATTCCCACCAGGAACTTGCACCGGGTGTCTTATGGCAAAGAGAAACATCCCAACTCTCCATGCTAACTGCACCCTTGTGATCCGCAGAGGAGCAGCCAGGCGACAGCTCCATCACACTCACTGCTTTGCACTTCTTTTTGCCTCCCCTTTTCCTCCAAACACATAATTTATTGTGCTTGAAGGAGCCTATTGAACGTGTATCTGTCTGTAACAAGCTCCTTCTGGGAGCAGCTGGACTGGTACATGCTGAATGGAAAGAGCAGGCAAAGACAGGGACCTGCTGGGGACAGGGAGCTCAGCCGGGCTCTGGCGTGTGGTGGTGGGTGGCACCATCCACCCTCCTCCTCCTCCCTGCCCTGCCTGAACATTCTGTGCTGCTGCTGGCTGCCCGGGATGTCACCATGAGTAAGTATAACTGTCAGATTAAATCACTGCCTGGGTGGGATCTGCGGAGCCTACAACACACATTCCGGGCACCTAAGTCAGGCCAGGGAATCTGTCCAAGAAACAAATCTAACCGGAGCCGCTTCACATGGCAAATCAGCTTTGGGGCTATAGGATGAAAGTATGTCCTGCCCTGTGTCAAGAGGTCTGGAGGGGGGCAGGAGGAGGAGACATACAGACTCCCTTTGCTCCGAATGAACTTGTGGAATTATGGTATTTAAGCCCCCAGATGCTCAGAGCAGGAGGATGAAGTGGCAACTACTGCTGACGAAGCAGAGCTTTGTGTGGTGGGAGCACAGCGAGTCTGCAGGCTCTCAGTAGTGATGGTCGGAGGGATGGCAAAGGCTGATTGCTGCCACCCAACACCTCGAAGGGGCTTTATCTTGAAGCCTCTCCTGTTGACAGTCCCCACTGCAAGTTGTAGCTGCTGGGGGAAAGGTGTGATTACTTCACCCCACCAAAGTCCTCACATCTACCGGCTCCGCGACAGTGCTATCCGTGCATCCTGCAACCCAGCCTGTTCTCCAAGCTGTCCTCTGGCGCGTTACTGGCACAGTGAATGCTCATGGGGAAGTCCTCTCAGCAAAGGAGAGGTATCCATCTGCTTTCCTAACAGCTTCTGGAAGGTTGGGCCCTAGCTGTGTGCACAGCTCCGTGTCTACCCTGACTCCACCAGTGGTTCACCAGAACTGGACGGCCCATTGTTCTCCCAGGCATTTCAGGGGATGTCAGAGATAAAAACCAAACCCCAGAGTGGTAAGTAAATACACTTGTTGAGAAGATAAGGAAAGGGAAATCATGAATGGACACTCCCTCTCACTTGCAGATAGCTTTCAAGTGAAAACACAAGCAAACTTATTCTGTGCCTACAGTTTCAGCTACAACTGTGCCACCACCAATTCTACGTGTGCCAATATCTAGAACATTCTTTGCTGATCTCTTTTCCTCCCCCTTTAAATATTCCTCCAGTCACCAAGGGTTTTGAAGAACACACTGTTCTGGAAGCTGGTTTCTTCCATACATTTGCCACTTGTCCATGAGCACAACGCTAATTTCTGATGAGTATTTACTACCATGCTGTACCTTAGCCCACCACCAATTCTACGTGTGCCAATATCTAGAACATTCTTTGCTGATCTCTTTTCCTCCCCCTTTAAATATTCCTCCAGTCACCAAGGGTTTTGAAGAACACACTGTTCTGGAAGCTGGTTTCTTCCATACATTTGCCACTTGTCCATGAGCACAACGCTAATTTCTGATGAGTATTTACTACCATGCTGTACCTTAGCATAATTGGTGACCCATGGCACCAGACCAAAGATCCATGTCTGAGTGGCTTCATTCATGGCTGGATGTTTAATCAGGCAAAGCAGCACAGTTCAAACAACCTTCCCTTGAATGTGCTCACTGAATGAATAGTAATGACCATAACACTTCATGCCAATACTGTGTCTTTCACCCAATGCCATGAAAATGCTTCAAAATGAGGGGGGGACACACCAATTTATTTATCTTTATTCTTATGAAGACAAGTGTGGAAAAAGTGAAGTTTAATAAGATGAAACTCTTGCAGAACACACTGGCAGAGACAATGGAGCAGAACCCAATGGCAAACACTGCCAGTCTCTGCCTCTAACCACTACAAGTTATCCCCAAGCTGCTGAATAAGTGGATGCTCCCAGACCTCAAAGTGTGCAGCTTCCTTAGAGAATTCCAACTCTGCCACTGTTCCACTATCACTGGAATTAAGAGTACAAAGAGTACTGTGGCTGTTGGCCTAATCAAAGACCATGAGGTCCTTAATTAGGACAGCTGAGAAGCTGACTGACCTTTAGTCCTCCCTAGCACCCCAGAGGAGAGACCTTCCCACTAAGAAGCTGCTTTCTGCTCCCCAAAAGCCACCTAAGAACCTGCCTGCTCCCAGTACTAAGCTCCTGGTCATTCAGGAGCAGTTGGTGGCTCTTGGAAGTGAGGAATGACAGGTACCCCCACCTTTTAGACCCACTTCTCTGCTTTAATAGAATCCCAGACTGGTTTGTGTTGGAACGTAAAGCTCATCCAGTTCCAACCCCTGCCATGGGCAGGGACACCTTCCACTAGAGCAGGTTGCTCCAAGCCCCTGTGTCCAACCTGGCCTTGAACACTGCCAGGGATGGGGCACATTCACCACTTCCTTGGG
>NW_009913336.1:19522-42127 GCF_000696875.1 Nestor notabilis
CTGGATTTGTTTCAGCAGCTCACGGGTACAGCCTTTGGCACATTGAACCAGTTGGTGGGTTTCTGTGAGCTGAGCCAAGCCAAGCAGCGTCGTGCTTTGCAATGAAAAGGAAGGAATGGGAAGAAGCTCATCAGGAATATGCAGAGAAGATGGCAACAACCAAGTAAACATGGAGTTCTGAGCACAGAGGGAAGGTAACAGTGGGATTAAATGAGGGAGAAGTACAGACACAAAGAGGAACTGAGCACAGATGGCCACATCTGCACTAGGCACATCATGGATCTCAGGCTGCACCAAAACAAAGATTCAATTAAAATGAAAGGCAGAAGACCGCTGCCTTCAGCAGAACAGTGCTCCCCCCTATGAGATCACTCAACACGCGCCCGATGCTGTCACTGCCCCTGCATTGTCCCACACAACCATTCTCCAGGACACCCTGCAGAGGAACAGTCATTTGTAACAGGCTGGGGGGTCGAAGGAAAATGATGGGGCAGGGAGATATTGGGCCTCGCAGTGGGAGGCACGAGTAACAACCAGACAACCCAAAGCATCCGACCTCAAAGAGCTGTGCACAGGGGACACTGGGCCCGGGATTCTTGCTAGGTTGACAGAAAAGAATGTAAGCTTCATTTGTGGCAGTGGGAAGCCAGCAGGGATTTAGGGAAATTAGTAAAAGGAGGTGTTGCTGCGCTACGTTATAGGAACTTGACATGATGTTCCAATGCTGTCTGCTGGGAGCCTGGATTACTTTAGCATTATTTTTAATAACTCCAGAGGGCTTTCTTTTGCAAAGGAACTCAAGCTGAGCTGGTGGGTTTGTATGTTCACTATTCATTTGGAGGGAGAATTGTTTGATGGATGCTGAAGTTTATGTTTCTTTTGCAATGAGAATTGCTGGAATGTTTTGTGGCCCCAGATCTGCGTTCTCATTTTCACCACGCACTTATGTAAGACTCTGAAATAATGAAATGATGCTGGCTTTTTAAAGGGAAGAAATGGTTGCATGTGCTCTCAGTGTGATGGCCTGCGTGTGGTATTCAGTGAACAACAGAGGTCTGGTCTGTAGGGTCCGTTCTGATGGGACTCTGACATCCATCAAGATTCTTTGTTCTACCGCTGGGAAATGAGGAGGAATCCGTGCTTCAGAAGCACAGAGGATTACTGGATTTGTGTGTGTGCTCTAGACTGTATAGATGTGAATTAACATCAAAGTGTAGATCTCTCATCGCTCTGATGTGTGCATTTTGGGGGAAAGAGAAATGGGACCTTTCCAGCACTGAGAGGAGCTGGCTATTTCTGCTGTTCACCTGATTTCCCTTGTGTACATTCACTCCCCTTTGAACCCAAGGAGATTCTATTTTACAAAGGGACAGATGTAAGGTCATTTAAGCTGAAATGAAATAGTAGCTTGTCATCTAGTCCAAAGTCCTTCATCATGCACAGCACAACTGGTTTCTTTACCTCCCAATACTCCCCGAGATGCAGGTGTGTAGTCAATCTCTGATCTCATGTTATGCTGATTCCGTAACTCCCCTCGGCATCTTGATCCACAGCTGAAGTACTCTACATAAAGCTTTATCTTATGTTTAAATTACCTTGCTACAGCTTAAGCTGATTTACTTCTCTTCCCTCTTCCTTGGCTAACAAATATAATTGATGCTTCATTTGCTTCTCTCAGTAGTAATAGAAGGTTACATAAGCTCTTTCCTAATATACTGTGCTGTAACATGATGGGCTAACTAGGTATTAAAGAGCAATGAACAGTTTAAGATAAGAGATTAATAAATGTACTGCAAAGGCTGGGAAATCAAGCAGCAGAGAATCAGGAGCTCTAAAGAAACTAAATTCTGTTTCTGCCCTTCTTTGAATGCAAGTTCAGATTGACTCCATTAATTACAAAGATATTTGGGATGAGGATGTGCCAGGCTGAGAATCTGAATTACAGCCCCAACTGTTGCACAAAAACACAGAGGATTTGTTCATGAAGCTTTGTTCCTTCAATGAGCTTCTAATGACTGTAGTTGGTCTGTTACTCAGTTAAGCTAAATGAGTGTCAGTACATCCATGTGACAGAGAGGTACCAATCTACAGTAGGGATTTGGGAATAGCTTTGTGAAGGCTGTGTAGTTTCTCTGTGTAGAATGACCCTTTGTGCAACTGAGGCCCAGTGGCTCAGAGTCCATGGGAGAAAAATCTCCCAGGGTTCTCGCGTGCAGCATCCACCAAACACATCCCCAAGGAAATCAGATTTGCTGCTGCTTTCCCATACACACGAAGCAAGAATCAGCTCAAAGCTGATCAAAGCAAGAATAGGCTGCTGCTGCTCCAAGATCTTGGGAGGATACACCTAAACCCAAGGCATCTATAACAACAAGGGGTTCTGCTTTTCTGTCGCTTCCAACCATGCTGTGAACATCCCAAAGCTCCTTTGCCGATGTGGCTGTAATGAAATGCAACAGATAAGATTTCCTTTGCCCTTTCAAGAGAAAGTTTGCAAGCCCAGGGAGCTCTGCTGGCAGCTAATGGGACACAGGCCGTCCACTAGCGCCAAGGGATCAGGATTAATGACACTCAGATGATTAATTCAAACAACGATAAAAGTTTCCACTGAATTGTTACAAGATTTTAGAAATTGGCTTTTCCGCCTTTTACAATCTGGAAAATCTGAAAAGATCCCTTCTCAGGAGCAATTAAGATCACAATCTGGTCCCTATCTGCAAGTTTCATCAGTTCCCATTCCAAATCTATTTGCACACAAATACGAGGAAGCCTGAAAGAGCCTGTTATATTGTAAATCAATCAGTTATCCTGTAAGACAGGAACTGAAGCCTCCTCCTTTATTAGCAGAAAGAACTGAGTCATTTGCCATGACTACATGCTGCTTGGTATGATTTCTGGCTTCAGCAGCTCGGTACAGAGAAACCCACACAGTGCACAGCACCTTCCTTACATTTCACATCAACATATACTGGGAAGTAGAGATGATACAGATTGATTTTTACATCCTTCCAAAGCTGGGCCTGCCAATCTACTGTGCAGCTCCCAGAGCCACGAGAGAATTGTGAGGCAGGTTGTGACACAGATACAAAGCGAGGGACAATTTGCCTCCGAGATGTTGATTTCTGCCTTCCAGACGAACAGCTCTTTCTGGCCCCTCTGCACAGCAATTCTTTACTCTCGCTGTGAGCTATACGTTACATTTGCCCAGAACATGGCTAATTTTAAGCAGAAATTCGTGACAAATGAGAGGTAGTTTAGGTCTGTCTCTGGAATAACAGGGGAAAGAAGTGGTGAACGAATGGATTGCCATGAAGATGGCTTCAGTCAGAGACCAACCATGATTTAGTGAATGCAGCAAGACCACCCAGAGCTGTCATTTCAGGAAGGGTTGTACTTTAACTAGCAAGTCACTAATGCTTTAGATGATTGTCCCACTGTAGCTATTGTCTTCACAGTAATATAACAAGCACCACTAACAGCTTCTTATAGTCACATTATGGGCAGTATTGCTTATAAATTATATAAAATGGGCTTTAAGAGTATGTTCTCAAAACAAAACTGAATCAGTCCACTCATTCACACCTCCTGTCCCCACCTATCTATGGTATTTCTTGGGTGCTGATGGCCTTGGCAGTTAAAAGCTATTTCTATACACATGTTGCATAGGAAACACATAAGAATGTTCAGGTTGTCTCATCATAACCTCATCTGCTAGAGATGTTACTTAATGCTAGCTTCCAAGAAGTTGTGCTTACAGGACTCAAGGTGAATCACTTGCCTGGAAATTGTCCTTCTTAAAATGGGAATCTTGTTTTGGTGCACTCTTATGCTGACATAGTTTGGCTGGAACTGTGAAATTCAGATTCGAATGCAGACTTCAACTACATTATGAGCTGTTGAAATCCCAAGGTTTGTAGACAGCCAGGATGACTTGAGCTCACTTTTCCCTAAACTGTGATTATGTTTGGGCACAGGGAGAGTAACAGACTTGTGTAACACAGCACGAGCTGTTGAAACAGATCTGGATCAAGCATATCACACTGGGCCTGCTACAACTGTACCTAGAAGTGAGTAAGAGAAAACAATTTCCCTGACATGATGCTTGTTCCTGTGCCCCCAGTTTGGACTGGTTTGTGCTGAGCTCTGCAAAGCAAAACAGATGGGTGGCTGCCACAGAGCAGTAGGTGTGAGCTCTGAACTGGTCCATGCATTCCCCATCACAGAGGCAGGGACTGGGGAGTGGGCAGAAAGAGAAGACAATGTCCCCTACCTGCTCCTCAGCCATCCCAGAGGCCCGGTAGGATCACCACCTCCTAAAACCCTGCCCCATTCCTCTGGGAGCCCAAGCTCCCTCCACTTAAGGAACAGGAAATGCTGGGTATATTGCTGCCTCTAATGAAAGCTCACTGATGGTGATGATTTGTTCTGTTGCTATTCTTTGAGCCTTCTTTCCATGAAATCATATTCTCAACATAATCTAACAACCTTACTCAGCCTAACAGAGCAGTCCTGAAATTCATTGCCCATAGAATCTCAGAAACACCCAATACCCAAACAGTATTGTCACAGGTCTCTGTGGGCTTGCACTGAAATAACTTTTCCATGTAAAGTGACATTGTTGCTTCTCCCAGCAGAATTCCATTGAAACCATTTTCCTGTTACATCTCACATACTATAGAGCTGTTGGTCTCCACAGAGCAACTCTCTTTGGCATAGCTTCCCACAGAATTTCACATTTTAAGTGCCTTCTAATGCTAATCTAATGCTAATTTTAAGTGCCTCCTATGCTAATCAATAACCTTAGACTAGCACAAAGTTGTTCCCCCCTAAAATCTCACATTCAAGCAGCATCACTTTGGTTCCCTCCAGATTTGCATTGCAATCCGTTTCCCATTCCAATGACATTGCAAAGGAGACGGTGGAGCTGTTGGTGTTACATGAACGGTGCAGGCAATTTACACTTCTATGATTAGAAATAGCTATTCAGAAGCTTGTGCCATTTAGCAGTGCCAGTCCAAATGGACAAAATACTGGCCCTTCCAAAACAACATTCATAGCTTACACAGTGCAACTGCAACTTCACCCATAGCACAGTAATGACAGGTTGTTAACTCCAAATGATCTCATTTTTATTATGCTAAAATTGGGCCTCTATTTTATTTCAGTTTACTGAAATCCTTTGCCTCACTATGAAGTCCTTGAGCCCTCATTCCTCTCTCTCCTGTGCTGTATGCAAGCAGTACTTTCTACCCTTTCTCTCCCTACTGTTTTCCATTTCTCTACTGGAATGTGATTTTAAAGACACTTGCTAATGGCCTTATTGGCTGAACCATTGAGAGTTGATTCCTAGGGTCCAGAAACTTCTGTTTTATGAAAGTCTAAAATCACGACTGGGGCTGGAGCTTTAGGAACAGCATTAAATACCTCGAAAAGTTGAGCTTGAGGACACGATGAGAAGCGACAGTGCAGGGACCGTGGAAGTATTGGGCTGCCTCCGGTATCACTATCTCTTGTCTTCAGTACCATGAAACCCTGGACTTAATAATCCTGTCCTAGTAAAAAAGCCCCAGATTCCTGGAGAGCAGGAACCAGTAGAAGAGGTTTGTTTAAGGTTTGAAATCTGAAATGTGTGTCAGAGGGTGAAAAGTCATCTAAAACCTGTTCTCTAGAATCAACAGATTTCTGTCTAGGTGAGAAAACACCATGACTGAATACATGTCAGCAGGATGATGCAGCAAGTTCCCATGCCCCTAAGGCATGGTAATGTCCCTTAGAGCACATTCAGATAGAAAACTTCCCTGTTGATGCAGCTGTACAGCTCCTGCTTTAGGTTGTTCTGTATCAAGCACAGGTCCTGTGAGTACTGAAACTGCACAACTATCTCACACAGGGTCTCCATCAGCCTTTTATTGGGTAGATGTCTAAGGGTGATGTCTCCCCTAGCAGGTTAAAGCCATTATTCCCCTTGTCCTGTCCCTCCATCCCTTGTCCAAAGCCCCTCTCCAGGTCTCCTGGAGCCCCTTTAGGCACTGGAGCTGCTCTAAGGTGTCCTCTTGAGGAACCTTCTCTTCTCCAGCTGCCCCAGCCCAGCTCTCTCAGCCTGGCTCCAGAGCAGAGCTGCTCCAGCCCTCGCAGCAGCTCCGAGGCCTCCTCTGGACTCATTCCATCAGCTCCACATCCCCCTTGTATTGTTGCCCCAGAGCTGAAGGCAGCAGATACACACATGAATACATAGTCCTCTTCATTAAGATCCCTGTTCAGATAATGACCTCCGCAGAACCTCACACCCATCACACACTTAACAGGGAGAAAATCTGAAAGATGATATTATGCAGATGAACATATTAGCTCAGAGTATCTGAAATGATTCTGTGAGAAGCCCTTGGGAGCTGGAATTAACAGGAGAAGCAGAACATGTGAAAAACCCTTTCTCAATGTCACTTTGTGCTGAGCATTCAAAAACCACACACAAACTGCATATAAACTTGGTAAGTGCTTCAAGGGGCACAATGGCCATAAATCTGGGATAACACTCTGGGCTATTCACAATGATTCTGTAAAGTCCTGTTCTGTTGATGATGCCTTTGTTTTATTCCATCTGCTCAGGCCATTCCTGGCTGCCTGTGTTTCTTTTGTTTACAGAGAGCACCTCAAAGCCGTAAGCCTCAGAATCATCAGGATGATTATTTCTGTGGAGGTGCAGCTCAAATGTGGATGGGCTGAGTATACAAGTGTAAGCTGCAAGTGATGCACATCGCTGAGCAGCTACAGGATTCAGCTCTCACACACAGAGTTTAGGATAAAAGCAGGCACAGGCAGAACAGGACACAACACTGCACAGCGTTCAGCACCAAATTCTGCACTTGGTGGCTTTGGGAGGGGATTAGAAAGCTTTAAAGTGACAAGCAATATGTGGGGAATGAATCACAGTTTCAAGGTGGTTTATGGCCATGTAGAAAATGAAATATTAAAAGTGTCACAAGGGTTGCACTCAAGAATCAGCTCAGAAGAAGAAAAGATGCTGCTTGTCTGTCTTTAGAATAAGAGTACATACACCTTGGATTGCCCCTCAACTGCAGCATCTGTAGCACCCACCACTCAAGAGCTGAGTCTATCAATCAGCCACAGACAGGGGAAGAACAACAGGTTAGAGTTTCTCTTTTTCCTTAAGAGTTTATGAACACTTTTCTGACCATCTTTAACATGAATACTACTTTTGGAAAATAGATAAATGAATGAGCAAAGAGATTCATTAATTGCCCACATCCTTCCCCTGCTTGTGGATGAATGGTTCAGTTTAAATGGTAGCATTTTCTGATACCAGATTTGGATTGCAAATGGGGTCCTACCCACCAGCAGCTCGCTGCTGCAATGTTGTATCTTATGCCAATCAAACAGAGCAAGGTAGGAGATGGAATACATATTTAAGAACACTTGGATGCTTCAGGACACAGTCAAGGCAAGAAGATGAATAAAAGGGCGGAAAGATCGTACAAATAGTCAAATGTGGCTACAGAATAAATACATCCAGTAAAAGCAACTGCTATCTTCTCTGCCTAAGAGGGAAAAACATTAGCACAGTTCACACAGTGCTGCAACATGATTACAAGCATCTAAGGGAGCTGGTACTGTCCCTTCAGGAGCCTGTGTACTGAGGCACCAGAAGAAACCGTGATGAAAATGAGAGACATATTTGGAGACATCAGAGAGCAATTTGAACAGATACTTGGTGAAGCAAATGATTCCCAGGACTGATTGCCCCTCATTGGGAGTGCTACCATTGTGCTCTGGGAGAATAGAATTGAATGCTCTGCACCAATGAAAAGGAAATGTAATCTGCTCCAGCACAAAATGTGGCTTTTGTATTGACAAAGTGTCAGTCAAATGGAAAAGGCATTAGCTGAAGGGTCAGGAAGCTCTCCAGCTTACCCACCTTTATCAAGTGGCTGAAGATCAGTGAGTGAAAAGTGGTCATTGCAGGTAAAATCTATGTGAGACAAGAGAAATCTTCTTTTGAACAGGAACACTACTAGAAATTCCTCACTGTGAGGGTGCTGAGGCGCTGGCACAGGGTGCCCAGAGAAGCTGTGGCTGCCCCATCCCTGGCAGTGTTCAAGGCCAGGTTGGACACAGGGGCTTGGAGCAACCTGCTCTAGTGGAAGGTGTCCCTGCCCTTGGCAGGGGTTGGAACTGGGTGAGCTTTAAGGTCCCTTCCAACACCAAACCATTCTGTAATGATACATGTCTCAAGAGGCATGTTTTAAATACTTTTACAGAGGGACATTCTTGACTCTTATTTAACCTATGAAGTGCTGAAAATTACAGTGATTTTGGTTTTAACTAGTATTTCCCTAGAATTAAATCATTATCATCGTTACGTGATGAAAAGAAACTGATCCAGTGCTTTGAGCCAGTACACTTCCAATGCAGGAGTCATGGACAGAATGTCAGGGGAGTACAACTCAGGGACAAAGATTGTGTTTGAAGTCAGTGTTTTGTTAAGATCACGTGAAATTGGTAGGTAGAGACATCCAAAGCACCATTCCTCGAGTTTAAAGCAGTTTAAGGCAATATTTACACGTGATATCTCTTCCAACTGTTGGCAAACAGTGTTGAAAACAGGCAGTACTTTAGAAGAATACTGCACTTGGTACCTGAAATCATTCTCCTGCCCAAGGCCTCTGTTGTCCACTGCTACTATCTAAAAAATGGGGGAAAAAGAGGAAAGAAACCTCCCAGCTATTCACACGGAAAACCAGGAGCATTCTGCTCTATTTTTGGTTAGTCATGATCATTGAAATCTTACATCAGTTACACATGGAGCTGCAAAGAAAAGGTTTTTTCCCATTTCAACATTAATCCGAGTCACAAAAGTAATTCCTAGATTCATTTCCATACCCAAAATTTCTGCAAATTTTGAGCTAGTCAGATAAAACTGTTTGATTCCAAATATGAACTGAAGGGAGTTCTAAGTTTCAGATCTGAGTTTGAAAAGGAGTGTTAATTTTCCTTAAATCTGAAAAAAACATTTACTTGAATCTACAGTTACTTGTAAGTATCTTGAAGTAGAAAATCTACATTATCTGTTTCCAGAAAAAGAAGAGTCCTGGTAACTTCAATTAATAGGTACATTTGTTAAACTGTTGACAGAAGAAAGTATTACATGAAGGCATGAAACTAAGCTGATCGTAGTCAGCCTTGTATAGACCGAAAGCTCCATCCCCACAGGGACTGTCATGGGATTATCCACTGAAAGAGGCGTATTTGGGAATCATTAGGGATTGGTTTGGACATTACTCCAGTTGTTCTTGGTAATTTGTTAGTTCTGTTTTGAGAGTATCTTTAGGGAAATGCAGCCATCCCTTCATCAGAACCTTCAGTCATTTTCTTAAGCAAATCCAGTTCAAAGAGAGACGATGTTTTAAATCAGAGTTTGTGGGTACCAACCGAGCTGTTAATGCTGCAAGCCTCGTGTGGCCTGCAGAAGTGATTCCTGGGCAAATCAGATTGACTGAGGGGGACACCAGTCCATCAACATAATAAACCGGTAGAAGAAACGGCAGATTTCCAGGTCTTAGGATGTTGCCACCCTTTTCTCCTAATTTACCACTTTGTTCTACTGTTATGTCTCTGTTTTGTCTTTCTTTAGCCTCATCAACTGACTTTTCCTACATAGTTGCTATAGTCAGTGCTGATGGTACATAAGCACTGCAGCATGTTGCCACAAGATAGAGAAACAAAACTAAGTTAAAGATCTGATGAAATGTCGAGATATGTGGTCTGCATCACACCTATGCATGATGTACTGCAGGCAGAGCCTCTCCTGTAAGTTGTTCCTTAAGTTTTCATTTCTTCTTTCCTAAAAACAAGGTTAAAAATCAAACGCTGGGCAAGCAGCCTTTTAATTCACACTGCAAATCAACTGTGCAGCTTTTGGACTCTGCCTAGATCCTTTTGTCCTTAGCATCTGTAAAGATTCCACAGAGCAACCAAGGTTTTGAGACAGTCA
This sequence comes from Nestor notabilis, assembly GCF_000696875.1. Lineage (NCBI taxonomy): Eukaryota > Metazoa > Chordata > Aves > Psittaciformes > Psittacidae > Nestor > Nestor notabilis. The sequence goes on from NW_009913336.1 coordinate 29,532, forward strand.
TCCAATTCCAATGCCTTGAAAATAAACCCCATTGATACCTCAGTGGAACCAATCAAAGCTTAATAAGCAGCATCCTCAAGGAGAAATTCTCTCCAATTCCCTCTATAAAAGCTTTGGCAGAAGGCAGATAAATGTGTTTGCTTTTACCAAGCCTGTAACTCTGCCTCTGCTCAGCAATGAGTTGAGTGGGAAGATGCCGTGCTGATGTTCCCCCTCTACAAGTCATAGCTGCACTTTAACTGAATGCAGCTCCTGACTCTAATTTTGGTTTCCTTGCAGTTGGTCTCTGAATTATATCTGCAAACCCATCCCAGAACTCATCATCGCCTACACACACATACACCCCCTTCAGAATGAAGATGGGCTCAGCCTTCAATAACCCCTACACCATATTAATTTTCACTGCTAATATTCTCCCCACCACATTAGTGTTACTTAAGACCGGAGAGGGACATTTTGTGTTCCTCCAGAAAACACTGCACAGGAACAGCAGTGCCACATACCTCATCTCCCAGCCTTCTCCACTGATTCTGATCTCCATTGGATTGCTCTAACTGACTAATATACCCATAATCCGAAGGAAAATGCTTTAACCGTGGCATCTCTTCGATGCTTCTTACTACAGCCACTGTTGCCAGCAACACAACACACACAAACAGTGCCTTTACAGGTGCACTCAAAGTTCAGACTAGTCATGAATTACAATTATGAATGGGAATTAAGCAGAACATTCCTTTCTAAGTACTTCGAGGTTGGCAATGGAGGCTCCATTTAGTAACAAAGGTATTAAGCCTGAAGGACTTGGCAATCAAATGGAACTTCTTACTGGGGCAGAGATGATTCCACTGAAACATTTGATACTTGGACTTCTTCTAAGTAAGGGCTGGTAGCATCAATTGTTACAAAGGTTGCTTGACACTTCCTATTCATTAGAAAATCCTCCTTTCAGTTGCTGAAAATGTTGCCAACCTTTAGCTACCCAGGCTGAAATTTTCCATGCTGAGTGTCCCTCTTAGCCTGATTTATTTAAAGGGAAATTTTAGCCCAAACAATTAGCTTTTTCCAAGAATGAAACTGGAGAAAAATATGGTGTTTGGGCCAAGCTTCTTAAAAAATCTGGAATTCTCCCTATTTCAGAAAAGTTCCTGAAGGAGAAGAGAGAGTTTTGATCATTCAAGTGTTTCCTGCTGTTCTTGTGAAACTCCAACTCCCGTGCTTTAAATGAGCACCTTGCTGCCAGTACTGATGGTAAACTGTCTTGACACGGAAGGTAAAAAGTACAAGATTATTAGGAAAGGAAAGAAACTGGTTGAAACACTTTGGTGAAGCAAGGACTAGAGGATGGGCAGCAACTGAGTGCAGGGTGTTTAGGATGAAAGAACTGAGGATGGAGGGAAGAGGAAGAAGATCAAACAGCTATTGGGACCTGGAGCATAGAAATACACCGAGTGGGCTTAAGAGCAGAGATGGAAACTTAAGTCATTTACACTGAGTAACTTCAACCTAGTGAGCATCCTTCAGTCCTTCTATGATCAATGGGGAAAGCACTTCCCACTGGATTGCTGGTAACAGTGACCAAACTGAACTCTTAATCTGGACTGCTTGCTGGAGAAACCTTTCCACCAGGGAAATGAATGTCCAGAGGGTAAAATCAGACTCTGCGAAAGAGAAGCTGCGACAAAAGCAAAGGCAAGAGATGCTTCATTGCCAGGGTTCAAAAGGGGTTTGGGAATTCATCTGGGAGTACGGAAACTGAGTCTCTCCTCCCACTTATCAGTCCAGGTCTCTCCTAAAGATGGACAAATGCTGCTCCACCCCACCTGCACCACAGTGTTTGTATGTGTTGCTAAGCAAATAAGTCAATCCACATTTTACAGCTTGTCAGTCATCCTCTTTGGGATCCAACAGGAGACCCCAAGTCAGATCCGGAGAACTGGCGAGGATTCACAGCTAGAGCTGGAATTGATAAAAACTACACTTTGAACGGAGAATATATTTTGCAGTGCCATGAAGTTAGGAAGACAAAAATTATCAAGTCTCAGACAATCAAAAACCTTTGGTGATGTTTTTAATTCATCTTCGTATCTGTGTCTGCCATCTGCCCAAGCCAGGGTGCAGCATCCCCGAACTTCATTGGGGTGTTGAGAAGAGAGATCATTTCGTGCCTGTGAAGCTCACAGATACAATGACTGCTGAAGGAAAGCTCCCAAGGAAATGAATAATTCTGTATTCAGAGCAGGCTTTGAATAGTGTGCAGCAAATAAGCCATGGGGTGTACACTGAACAATGAAGATAAAATATGAAATAGCTGCTCATTAAGTAAGCAATATCCATCCTGCACTTTAAACAGAGCAGAGATTTAATAGCATGTGAGCCTGTGATTAAAGGCAATACCATGATGCGTATGGCACAAAGTGGATTTGTAGCAACAACTTAAATACTTGCACTTCCCAAGTTTTAAGTGTTTGGCTTGGCCACTTGGTGAGAATGCCAAATTCTCTCAATTTAGCTCCACACAAAAAAAGGACACAGATCAATAAAGATCAGAAAGGGGGATGGGTTCCAGAACTGGCTCAACACAAAGTCCAAGGGTGTCTCATATAGTTCATATTAGAGAAGAAAGTTGACCATAGCTTTTTATCTGGATCCAGATGTCTTCAAATTTCAAGGCCAATCAAAACTTGGTTCTGTTTTGGCACCCTTTCTGCTGTGATTCATTCTCCCTAAGTTGGGAGTGTGTTTCTATGGACCATTTCATTATCTTGATCTCCATATATGTTGCAATACTAATCCTGCCATTAAATTCTAGATGATCTAGATGAGCTTTAAGGTCCCTCCCAACCCAAACCATTCAATGATTCCATGAAAACATCTGTAAAATTCTCTTTGATACAATAATTTATCCCAAATGTCTTGAAAAGAATCTGGCAACAAGAAAGATCAATTGCAACGTCTTCTTCTCTGTGTGACAATGAATCTTGGTTTATGATGGCTGAAAGCATTTGCTTTTATCCAATATGAACTTGTCAACTGTCAGAAAATTACACGGATGTTTGTTCTAAAGTCCTGAGATAGAGGTGAGAAGCTCCTGATCCACTTGTCTTGTTTTATTCACTATCTGTCCAGAAATGACAGAAGCAGCATGTCAGAAGAAAAGAGTATTGACAGAACTAGGGAAAAGCAAAATCAATTCTAATATATATTCCTCTCCCCACTGGCCTGGCAGCCAGAAACTTCAATATTCTAATCCTGAATCCCATTTCCCATGGGCAACATGGGCAATACTGCTTTCTAATACCCGAGATGCCACATCTGCTTAAGACCTAAATCCTGCTCCCAGGAGGAAGCTTTCTGTGTTTCCACAACTACAGACAACTCATGCTGGTCTTTAAGCCCCCTGTAAGCAATAATTGCACTGTATATGTGCCCAGGAATGTAAAGAACTTGGCTGCAACGCAGTCATGCACCTTGAACTGCTACTGCAGGTATCACAGCGAAGCTGAAACTCCGTTCTCTTCATGTAGACGTTTCCATCAATAGGTGGGAATCCTGAATCCCGTCTGTAATCCCAGATCACCAGCTGACCCTTTTGCCGACACTTGTCGTAGTATTTTCATTCTCAGCATCTCCCTTTGCAGTTATACAGCAAATCCATCAGACAAAGCAGCTATTTAGTACAGAAGTCCTGCTGCTGCTCTCAACGTCAGGAGCAAAGCGCCCAGGGCTGCAGCGGGATCTGGCACATGCCTTTTGACTTGGTACAACACCGTCATCTAGTGGAGGCCAGCCTGGAGAGCAGGGATGTGCTCTTCCAACGCCACAGAGCCAGTGCCAAGTGCGGGGTGTGAGGGGCGACAGGCAGCCACCCGCTTCTAAGTCCCGACTTGCTGCTTCTCACTTGTAAACTGCCACACGCATCACACAAGAACTCCACGCTGTTCACTCTTTTATTCGCATCTTCCTCATAAAGCTGTTTTGCAAAGGGTGTTAGAAAGAAACGTGTTTACCTCTGCCTTAACGGGGAGGTTCTTCAGAGCAACTGCTACAGGTCTGCGATAGAACATGTTTAAACACAAACACTTTCTGGTGCCTGGATGTTAGTACATTATGAATAGGCAGTTACCAAGCCCTGTTCAGACAAAATGCTGCAGAAATAAAACCTCATTTTGCATAGACATATTCGGTGGGAGGCCCTTAGAACGTTTTGAAAGTCTTAAGCAGGTCTTGCCCAGATGGCAAAGAAGAATATTAGTACCCACTTGCTGGTGGTGAAATCCTGTTGCTAGGACCCCACTCCAGGTTCTTTAGAAGACTCATTGTTTGACAATACATCCAAGTTGTCCAAATCCTTCCAGTACCTAAAAGGGCTGACAAAAAATCTGGAGAGGAACATTTTACAAGTAATAGAACAAGGGGAATGGCTTTAACCTGCCAGAGGGGAGACTGAGATGACCTCTGAGGCAGAAGCTCTTCCCTGTGAGGGTGCTGAGGCGCTGGCACAGGGTGCCCAGAGAAGCTGTGGCTGCCCCATCCCTGGCAGTGTTCAAGGCCAGGTTGGACACAGGGGCTTGGAGCAACCTGCTCTAGTGGAAGGTGTCCCTGCCCGTGGCAGGGGTTGGAGCTGGATGAGCTTTAGGGCCCCTTCCAACACAAACCAGTCTGGGACCCTACAAGGTCCATCTCTTCAGGTTTCCAATTTGAGTAGCCCACTTGAAAAGTTCCATAACTTGAAAAGTTTCATAACACACCTTCAGATTGCTCATTTCCCACAACCCAGTTGAACAGACGAGTAAGTTGGTGCCTAGCAATGGCTCACCTATTTGCTGAAAAAGGGATACTATAAGCAGAACAAGTCTGGGTTCAACTCCTTCCTTCTGTGCAGGTATAGTGAACAGAGCCATACCCATCTGCCCTAACTGCAAACCTCATCCTCTACTCACTGTGGCTACTGGCAAAATTAACTGCCCAGGATTGCGTTAACTGAAAAAGAAACTTCATTATCATACCCTTTATCTGAGTTACAAAGTTCTTTTTGTCTCTAAATACATCATTCAGTTTTCAAAAGCCAGTTTCATTACACAGATTCCTTGAGCCAATTTAAAGCAGAGAACATCTCAGGAGAAACATCACAATACACTTTGCTCTCAGAATTAATCTTTCTCCCATAACCTTTACATAGCTTGTTTTAACAATGGAAGCTCAAGAGGATTTTGGGTTCTTCCCTCCCCTGCTTTTACCCCAGGGAAGGCAGCATTGCTAATAAAATCCACAAAGATCAACCCTATAAATAAATATCTGCTCTTGGTCTAGACAGCTCTGGCTCTCGAAAGAATTTGATCTGGGTGGTAAATACACTTCACTTTCAATCCATATATGAATTCAGTACTGGCAACATGTGTCAGACTGTTATCTTTCTATCCTCCCCTCATCCATCCATCAGCATTTGCAGAGCATTCAGCATAGCAAAAACAGTGCTGGAGATTGAAGTCCTTTGTTTATATACACATGAAAGACAATAGTGGAAGCTGCTTCTTTACATTACCCTGCTTATCGTTCTTGCACCATGCCCTGAGAGAACAAGTTTCAGGGTGAGAAAGCATCCCTTTTCTTCATCAGCTCCTGTCATAAATTGCCCTCCTAGATTCTTTTAAGGTCTCTCAGGGAAGGCAGAATGCACATACAAATATCTAATAAAAGATCTCATCTCTCTGTGAATGCCCAGCATCCATTCTATCCTTAGACCACCATGACTTCAACACGGCTATTACATTACTAATAAAAAGTGGACTGGGAGGTATCAATTTTACAAGAGAATACTTGTCTGATGATAACACCACCGAAATCTGGTGAATGCTGTTTAAACACAAGAAAGAAAAAGCAAACCCTTTTACCACACATCTCCTCTGCTGCTCTAGAGACTGTTCATGTTTCTCTCCTGCCCCTTAAGAAGCAGCACAGCAGCTTACTTGGTGGTGAGCTGACTTTTGTTCTTTCAACTGGTGGCCTTGCCAAAGTCCTGTCCTGAAGTTCCTGGTTCTTGGTGCAAAAACAGGTTAACAATGACTATTCCAGCATCACAGACTGGAGAGGTATTTTTATGATGGCTGGATTTCCCATTTTGATCATAATGCTGTCCTGTCTGAGTTTGCTTTACCGGCTTCTCATCAACCAGCTGCCAGAAGATAAGGGGTTTTTTGATACTTGAATACTTATTTTCCTTTTCTCATTGTTTTTCTAGCAATTTCCACCCCCACTGTTGTAAAAACAATTGAAAATGGAGTAAGCCAATCTAAGGCTAAGTCCCCCCTTTGCCTCTCCACAAAAACTGGATTCTTCTCTTTCATGGTAAAGATTTTCATTAATTTCACTTCAAGGAAAGAATTTCAAGGGAGGAATAGTATTACTCATTTGCCTGCTGTTCTTGGCAGGCAGTGACATGCACGGAGCAAAGCCACACGTCCTGTTATTGCCTTCAAGTTAGAGAAAAGGAGAGAAACAAAGGCATCGCTGTTTTAGAGTTAAAGAGGAATGAGTAATGGATATTTTGTGGGTCACATTAACCTGTATGGACATTTCTGAGCTATTCTTTCAATCCTGAGGTCTTCAGGAGGTCACTTGTTTCTTAAGCATCCATTTACAGTAAACTTAGAAAACATATAGCTCTGGATAAAGCGAATCTCAGTTCTCCTTCTACTCCCTATTGCAGTTGTGTCAGGATCACTTGACTAGTTTCAGGCTCTATTGTGTGGCTTTCTACTGACCTAAGGTATTACAGAGAGAATATGTCTGAAGTTGTTCCAAAAAGTGAAGAGAACGTTTCAATCTCTAGGAAAACCTATCTGTGGGAAAAGCTGACCCTGAGAATGCCCACTGTTTTCAGGGGAGCTATGACAATTCGTATCACTGGCCCATTTGCTTTTCAATGCTCCCTGCTGAGCTCAAGCCAGAAAATGGGAACATGATGTGTGTGCTAGCACAGCAGCTAACAAGAGTATCCCAAGCTCAGTTCGGGTTTTCAAGCACCACCAGAATATGCACAAGAATAGACCTGAATACTGTGGCTGTCTAGATCAAAGTGACAGCCTAAAGACTGTACCTGACCTATGGGATGAGTTTGTCTCGCTCCCAAATGATTGTGCATCGTAAGGTGTCTGGTTTATGATCAGTGGGAGCTGAAGCAGTTACTGTTCCTACCTGTGTACAACATTTTTACACCAGAGTTCACTGTGTGTAGTCTTCTCCAGGTACCATGTAATAAAGCTTGTTTTATTCATGTACACTAAAATTAACTGAGCTGCAGTCTTTGCTAATATGTTAGACTGGGAACTGTGAGAGCTCAAAAGGGGGAAGACAGAGGGGAAGGCAAGGATATGTCTTCCATGGCTGACACCCAAACCTGCCTGTGACTGTAAAGCTGATCCTTAAGATAGCATTACATGGTTTAGAAGCCCTCCAACAGCACTATTACATTATTTAGCCAGAAACTTGATATTCTGTGTCTAGATAATCCTAATTCTGGTTCACAACTCCTTCACTTGTACCTTAAGTAAATCACTTCATATCCACACTTCAACTTCGCTCATCAAAACTGCTTGTTGTCAAAGCATCCAGGAGAAAGCTAGAAGGGAGTTGTGAAGGTTAGTCAGTCAGCATTCATTTGCTGCTGGATCTGAGCAATCCCAGGGGATCCATGAGTGCAGTAACTCTCCAGACCCTCTGAAGGTTTGTCATTGATGGAGGGGAGTCAGAATTTTGTGTTGAATTAGTAGCAACTACAGACCAGCCCTACTGGAGAATTCAGCCCTAGGCACGCCGAGACAGGAGTTAGGGAGTTTAGGAAGGGTTGTTGGGCTATGAATACAATACAAGAAGGAATAATAATGCTATGAGGCACACTGTTAAAGTCTGAAACCAGAAGGTTCCTAGAACCTGGAACACTTCAGAATGCAGAACAATCATGCTGAGGCAGCTGACAGCTCCCTTTAGACCAGTGCATTGTTTTCAACAGTAAGGTGAAGAGTATAAGAAACAGGGTGTATATAGAGAACAATTCTTCCCTAGGGACATCCTCCTACTCTCCAGCAATCAACAGTTTAAGCCTGAGAGATCACACCAGAACTATTGTGTTTAGTCACAAATGGTCCTATCCTCCATAGTCCCATTTTGAACCTGCAGAGACTTGTGACCTCCACTTCATCTCATGGAATTAAGTTTCTACATGTCATTAAAAGCTGCATGAAAAAGTACTTCCCTCTTATCAGTTGTAAACACAGACTGGTCAGTGCCATCCAGCTATTGGCCAGAGCAATGCTCATTCCTACAGTAAGTTCTAGACTTCATTAACACCCTGAGTAATTCTATGACACCTTAAATGGTTTAAATCTTAATGATTAAACAACCTTGAAAGGAATAAAGAGCAGGGTATCATCCATACTGCCTCCTTTAGCAATACCCCCTACCCACCGTCTAGACCTCCGTATTCAGATAGGAATCTAAATCCTGATCACTGGAGTCTTTGTATTCCTATAGGAATCTAAATCCTGATCACTGGAGTCTTAGGCATGGAGATCATCACACATCACTAGCCAGAACACCTTCCCCTGTGCTCCCTGCCACATTTTAGAGCAGTGGCACAACATGCTGCAAAAAGCTCTATTAAAATGCTGTAACAGACAGAGGAAGAAAGCTTCCTGCGCACCGTTGCCTCAATCTCTCCCCACCAGAGCTGTTCTGTCTCAAAGACAGAAGCCAAACGATGGCTGAACAAGCTGTGTTCGTCTCTGGGGCTGCCTACAGCAACCCACAGGATAAAGAGCAGCCATCTCAGCTGAAGAATGAGAAAACCATCTAAAGTACATTGCTCATTGGTGGCATTTCCAGTGGAGTGTGAAGTGCCACAGGATCAAACAAAGAAAAGCAAAACCTCCTGCAAAATAGAGGTTGCAGCATCTGCATAGCTCGCAGGAGCACTTCACATTCAGCATCCGTCTTTGAAGGTGAAACTTGCTATAGCGGTCACTGAGGGAACAAGTAAAGTGGCTGCATTAAATCAACAGGGTCTAAAACACATGGGGACAAGCCAACGGACTTTTTCCTTCCAGAAATAAGCTGCTTCTATCATGGAAATAATCTTAATGTTTGCTGACACTGTAATTAAGAATTAAAGCTGCAGAAAAATGTGAGGTTTGCTAAAACACAATAGATATCTTTTATCCATACAATATATGACACCAAAATATTCAGTGTTCTGGGGAGGATAATTAATCAGTGTGCTCTTGCTGAAGTCCTTTTAATTGTCTACGATGGGCTGCGTTGAGGGGGACTATTGAGTTCTACCATGGAACAAGATCAGGCACCACGGGGAATACTTACACGAATAAAGCCTGCATGATCAAGATCTTTGATCTGGGAATTGCTATTCTGTAATCTGCTGTAAAGCACCAGGAGTGCCCCTGGCACTGGCTGTATAATAATCAATGATTAACAATAGATCATGTAATTAAATCTTCACTTCCAACATTCCTTTCAGAATGCTTGCCTCAGATTGAAGTTCCCACATCAGACATATTAGGTCCTCATAATATTATTAAAGCTCTTATACTTCAGCTTTTAAAATTCCCCTCGGGATCTATTGTTTCTTTGTTTAATGTGTTTATGAGCCAAAGGCCCTATTAAATACAATAGGGAAACTCCCAGACCTTTAAAATCTTTGCCACCAGGGACATATCTTAGGAAACAGGACCATTTTTGTCATTCCATCATGTAACTATTGGAAAGTCGATTGATCGGAGAAGTTCCAGGAGAAAAACAGGAAAAATACTGCCCCCTCTCCCCCAGATCATCAAGTCATTAAGGCCACAAGGCCAGCCAAGGCAGAGCTGCTGCACACACACAGCTTTCCTTCCTCCACTGCAGCTGGGCAGTCACATAACCCCATAGTAAGAATATTCTGTATTATGATTGCTCTTTATGCCTCATCACCTTTGTAGATGCTTTCTGTAAAGGCTCTGACAAAGCCTCCTTGTTTTCCCTTGGTCTGATGCTTACATTCATCTGTACATTCAAGCTGCACATTGTCCCCCGCAGATGTGAATAGATCATTACATCTGAGACAAGGTATTTTGCCAAACACAGCAGAAATTGAGTATCAAACACCAACTTTAAAAAGTGAATTCCCCTCCATCTTCAAAGGGACTTAAATACAGAGGGATACTCTTTACAGAGAGCAGAAGAGAAGGATAAAGTCACTGTACGCTGAATAAGCTGGTGCCTACCAAAGACAAACTTCATGGTGTGAACCCTTGCTGGAAACCATCTGACTGTAATCGCTGCACTCTGATCCACAGACCAGTGAATTCTGGTTTGTTAGAAGGGTTACCTTGCCCAGCTGCACGACTCTTCTCAACTGCTTGCCTCCTTTCTCTAAAAAGTAAAACTCACTCAGAATGTAGTTAAGTGCCCTTGGTGAAGCCGCAGAGGACGAGCTGGGGTGCTCAGTTTATCAGTTCGGCCTCAAGACTCAAAAGAGGGCACAGAGCTAAGGAGGGAGCTTGCACTTGTGTAAAAGTGTCCCCAAGGGATATGCAAGGTCACTGTGTAAAAGCCCAAGTCTAAAGTGAGATGCCTGGTATCAATCTGAGCAACATCATCCCAGTAAAAATGGTTCATCTGCAGTTGAGTTGGCGGTTTCTCAACATAGAAGAGCTTAGAGTGAGACTTAGCATGAGCCATGGGTGAAACAAATTCCTTTGGCCTTGACTAATGCATTTTAAGTGACTCCCACTTCGAGTCGGATAATTACAAGTTCTATTTTGTTAAACAGTTAAAAAAACAAACACAATCTGTATTAGGCTGGAAAGTTCCACATTCCAGTGAACATGAGGAATGGTGAACATAGCCTGTGGGCCAAACACAGCCCACGCAGAGCTTCACACTGTTGAAGCTTTCATCTTCAGCACCCCGAGGTACAGCCCACAGAGACTATAGGATCTCAACATGCAGTGCTCCATCCCACTCCAACCTAACGCACATCACATGCTAGGGCCTGTACCTTCCGTGAGCCATACTGTCACACCACAATCAAGGAGGCTCCTGGCTTGCTGTACCTTTATGTACTTGGGAGGTGGGGTGTTTAGCTTGGATTTCCAGAGGATGAGAGCTAGGTGCAATTTATGTAACCAGTGTAAGTATGTAAGCAGCATCCCAGAGGGCTGCTTCTGGCTCAGAAGTTAGTAGCTAATGGTGTACATAGTCACCCATCAGCTTGCTGTATCCTTGATGAACTTCATTTTCATGTATAGTTTCATGTATATATTAGTATATTTCCTATACTAATATTTACAAGTCACTACAAAATACAAACCAAGTGCATTTCCCTCTGACTTCACCAAAATCCAATGATACACAGCCAAAATCATACAGAAATTGAGTATATGCTTGGTTGTAAAGACGTTTGAAAAGACAGCAAGGAACAAGGTCATGCAAAGTTTCACATAAACAAGGGAATGTTCATAGGAGATAATTTATATCATATGGCCCACTGTTAAATAACAAGGAGTGTTAGAAAAATGAAGCTTGAATAAATGCAATGGCAACTCTAGCTCTAATTCCTCTACAGGACTTGAGAGTACAAACCTCAAGAGATCTTGTAGCACAAGCTACCTTCCCAGGTGGCCAGTGGAAAGCTATTATTGCAAGTAATATAGTATCTTACTATAAAAAACATTACAGACAAGTTCTGAATACACCTGTGAAGTAGATAAGAACAGACTGAAGTGCAGAGACAAAGAGTTTGCATGCCCAGAGTTTCAATCATGGCAGTTTATTGGCTCATGTAGATCCAGAGCTACCAGCTCAAAAGTCCTTATGCAGGTATCAGTTGTGCTAATGACACCCAAGTTACACAGCTGTGGCAACGTAACTAGAGTAAAATTTACTAGAGTAAATTTGTAATTTCTTATTCCCAAATCTTGGACCACGTCGGAGGATCACATCTCTTATCCTAGCATTCTATTCTATCTTTTGAGCTACCTTCTGAGGACTTTATGGCAGTGTCATCAGCCACTATCAGCTCTCTGAAGATAAAGAGATGGAGTTACTCAGGATAGGTATCTTTGTAAGACTCACACTTAAAAATTATATTTTCATCTTTTTAATATTAAATCCATATAGAAATCTTAAAACTGAAACTTGTTTTCCACTGACATTACTCACTTTTATTTACAGTATGTATGGAAGGAAACCAAATTTTATCCCATAGGTTCAGTTTAATTCCTCTTCCAATACCTTCAGTATCGGAGATACCAGCTTCCTCCATGTTACCGGTATAACAGTGGGAACAATAATCCATGTTCTTATGGTCCAGCCTGATTTACTGGGCTCTAGGATTTAAGAGACCCGTTACAGAGGACAGCACTGTCCCCTATCTGCAGTTCTCCATGGTCTCAGCATGCAGTCCTGAACAGAGGGTTTAATTGCAATACCCTGCTTTCTTTTCTGCAGATGAAAGAAATTAGATAATAATTTATAGCCTCCTTTGTAAATGCTCTCAGATTTATGAATGAAGCATTCCTCCTGCCCTTGCTATTGCATTCCTG
>NW_009913336.1:42158-51456 GCF_000696875.1 Nestor notabilis
CTGTCTGAAACAAAGGATGTTGGCTTAGATGAGTAACTAATAAGCAACCTAAAAACAAAAGGAGCCCAGCCCGAGGTCAGCATGACCTGCACTGATTGTTTGTGCTGCTCTTCGACACACACCAAGGATTAGTAGCCACCCCACACAACTCCCTACAACAGCACAACAGTGAAAAGGAACAGAAAAATAAGACAAAGCCTCTGCTCAAAGAACACAAAACACTAAGTTCATTCCTAACTTATAAAGGATATTTATTTGGAGAACACTCTGGGAAGGAATCCTATGGCAATTACCCTGTGCTTCTCTGGATGCTATATGCAGAACTTTCAGATTTCTCCAGAACTTCCTAGTCCTGAGAAGTAGAAACTGTCCTGATGAGTTTCTCACGTAACCATCCAGCCCATAAATGCTCAAGCCAGACTGATGGGAACAGTTATGCAACTGGGCCCTGTGGAAGAGAAGAAAAGGCTGGAGGCAAATTGGCTGCTTACATCATGTATTTCCATGCTCTGTTTACAACTTCTCAGTATAGGAATCTTGATTCTGCTGTTCAAGACGTGGGTGAATGTCTTCTGATGAAGGAAGAAAAACCCAAACAACTTTCTGAACATTCATCTCCCATTTCAACTGAACAGTCTTTTAAGTGTCACATGTTTAGCTGAGGGGGTTTTTGTTTGGATTTTTTAAATCTCTAAACCTTTAATGGGCTAAGCATGATGAGTGGGGAGAGCTTCCATATAGCCTCAGGGAATTCTTTTTTGAGACTGCAGTTCCCACCATGTTCAGTTCTTCTGAACTCTTGTGTATACTCCTGCTTTGTATCAGCACTAACAAGCTAAAGAGGGGACTCTGAAGCCTCCACTGTGAACTAAAGGGACTCTGATGTTACTTTAAGCAGCAGCTTCATGAACATTTTTCCCCCATTGCAGTGCTGGTTGAAGGAGCTCCTGTTCCCTGAACTGACCAGAGAACTGATGCGGGTTAAAGCTACACATCTACCTGACAGTTCCCCAGGCTGCTCACACACTACAAACAATTCCTACTTAGGTCCTGCAAGCACTTTTATCACCAAGCACTGAAAAATTCCCCCTTATCTTTCACACATACTTGCACCCATCAGCTATCATGCAGGATTGGAGAACTCAAGCAGTGCGGTAACAGCAGGTTCCAAGAACGTGGAAGCTGCACTGCTGGGTTTGGGATGGTTTTCAGGCAATGAATGCAGGACAGGAAAGTTCTAAAAGCTTAACATTGAATCATGAGGAAAGTCTCCATTAGCTGGTACTGAGACTACAGCCTCTGCTTTATGGACAGGACCACATTCATACAGAAACAACTCTGAATATTTGAATTCCACCAACAGGCAGCAATAACAACCAGAAGGTTTGGTATAAAATATTATGAGCTGTGCTCAATTTAACTACAGTGTATTCTCCTGGGTTGCAGCAGAGCTTTGGATCTCTCCCCTTTTACAAGCAGCACCTCAGCCAACAAGAATTTAGCTTGGAGAAATGCATTACAAATGTAGAACAAATCAAATTAGCTCTCAGATGTTATCTGGTGATATCTTATTTCTTCCTCAGACTTCAGCTAACCACTGGAATGCAACATCTGGGCAGTTGGGGGAGGCAACTGTTTTACTAAACATTGTACTAAATATAGGTGCTACAGGACAAATCACAGCACAGTGCTTCACCACACCATCTACAGCACAGGGTGAACTAGTAACAGCTTTCACACAGAAGCAAATTAGGTCTCTGTAGCCTGTGTCACCTTTACAGCATGAAAAGGCAACTTCATCAGAGCAATTATATGCTAAGGAGGAGTGACGAATTTACAGTCATCTGTTACAGAGGTTATTTAAAGAAACCAAGATTTGAAGCCCCATGACTTGTTTCTAATTTGTTCCCTGCCACTGAAATATGAAGGCTCTGGAAGAATTCAGTAATGCATTCAATTATGACAACCATAGGTTTTATACTTAATATTCTACATACTTAAATTTAGAGCAGGATCCTTTCTTCTTTTTGAAAGGAAAAAGTTTGCTTTCATCAAAGTTCTTTGTGGTTTCCATAAGAGAGATTGGGGAATGGATTATGCGACTTCCTCGGTCAAAACTGGACACAGCATTTCACCCTATTTAGCATGAAGTGACAGGTTCCAGTGACATACACATTGGATGCAATGATTTCCCTAGAACTGGAGGTTTTACTGCTCAACAGTTTAGTGGATTCAAGAAGGGCAAATGAAGATTGACTGTAGCAGAAGTGCCACAACTGTGCTCTATGAGGTGGTGATGAGACTGAATCATCCCGCTGCAGAGAGCAGCTATGGGCTGACATGGGCTTTGGGTGACATGAACCAACAACCTATGATCAAAGAGCATCATGTGTAGCCAGCACAGATGCATAAAGCACAGGTCTTTATCAGACAATTAGTAAACCTTGAGCAATTTTTATCATCAAAACCAAAGAGAAACTGGAAATCCATTAAGTACCCAAGGCATGAAAGATATTTTACAATCTAAGCATGTAACACAGATTAGGCTTACTGAAATATCTGGAACTATACCTATTTTCAATAACTATTTCATGTTGACACCTGAATTCTTTATTATCTTTGCAAATAAGACAATTTCTCTTCACCATTTCAGGTTTATGCTATCCCTTACTTTCAGAATACAATAACGTATAAGACTAAGGAACATTTTATGTACTCTGGATCAAACAACATCCTTCTAACACACAGAATGTGCTTACACTGGAACATTCTGATCTCTTCTGAAGATTTCCATATGCATCTTGAGTGAGCAAATCTCCATGTTTACCAAGTCCCACACAGAGGAAACCATTGCTAACCCCCTGTCATTACCCAACCCTCCCAAAGGTTTCTGCAGTGGTTTCTGCAATACTTTGACCCCCATGCAGGCAGCCAGCACGCCTAGTCCCTTGCCCTTGCAGGCTGTCACATCATAAACCAATCAAACACCATTGTAAAACTAAACAGGGTTTTTGGCCTAGGTTTCCAGAATTTGGGAGTAGGCCTCTCTTCCATTCAAACTAATTTGGGTAACAATGAAAAAATTCCCTCATAAACAGAGTTTCTGACTACATCTTTTTCCGTCAGTGGTTCTTATTTTCCGCTCCAACCCACATCATCTATTCTCTTCCTTCCACCCATTCTTCCCCCCCCCCCCAAAAAAAAAGGCTGGCTCAGACACTGTGCTTCAATTTGCTGTAGAACTTTCTATTTTGCTTTTCCATTCTTTTTGTTTAGTATATGAAAGCAGCTTCCTGTTTAGAAACATGGGAGCCCTACACCCTCAGTAATGATGTATTCAGCCCATCAATAATTTTGGCATGAATGTCTTAAACCTTAATAAGCCCGACAGGATTTTCTGTACATGTCATCATCAGTCCCCAAAACAATGAACTGTGTTTGTCATCTTGCACTGAGTCAGCTCCCTTCCGTGTGCTACACTTCTAATAAGAATTCTAAGGGCTTGCAAGCTTCCTTCTCTTCAATATTTCTAATTATTGATTTCCGATGCCTACAGACCAAGAACAGAAGCACCAAGAGGAGACAGTGTTGTTGCAGAATGCCCAACATGATCAATACTCTTCTGAGCCCCTGCAGCAGTCTGCCATCGCTCCCACTGCTCAGGTATTCCAACCTATTACCCAAATCCTGGCCTTGTCCTGTGCTGGGGAAGAGGAATGAAACACAGTGTAACTTCAGCTCAACTTCAAAAAACCATTCCCCCAAGCTCTACCCTGTGCTGGGCACTGGTGAGGCTGCACCTTGAATCCTGTGTTCGGTTCTGGGCCCCTCACTACAAGAGAGACATTGAGGTGCTGGAGCAGGGCCTGGAGCACAAGTGTGATGAGGAAGGGCTGAGGGACCCGGGGGGATTTAGTCTGGAGGAGGCTCAGGGGGGACCTTATCGCTCCCTACAAGTGCCTGACAGGAGGATGGAGCCAGGAGGGGGCTGGTCTCTGCTCCCAGGGAACAAGGGATGGGACAAGAGGAAACAGCCTCAAGCTGCAGCAGGGAAGGTTTAGACTGGATGTTAGGAATAACTTCTTCCCCAAAAGGGTGCTCAGGCATTGGAACAGGCTGCCCAATGGAGTCACTGTCTATGGAAGGGTTCAGAAACCATGTAGATTAGGCCCTTGGTGCCATGGGTTAGTGGTGGCCTTGGCAGTGCTGGGGGAATGGTTGGACTTGATGATCTTGAAGGTCTTTTCCAACCCAGTTGATTCTATAGCTCTGTTGTATTCAAATACAGAGACTGGATCAAAATCTGCTTCTGTGGTTCTGAGTCTTAACTGCAGGGAACTTTTTCAGCGACGTTACTGGACAGCCATAGAACCAGCACTTGAATGGGTGGGTGCAGCAGCAGCCTTGCACACCACACACAATGTGCTGCTCTTCCCCAAGCTGTGCTGAGCAGCAGCGTGGTTAACCACAGTTTATTCTATACACTCCGATTCCTCAGCTGATGCTACCAGGCAAGCTCTAGCCTGGAGCTGAGGCATCTCAAAACCTGCCAATGCAAGGCACACACACTGTTTTATTTTAACTCTTCTGGGGGCTTGGTCTGTGCCTACATAAACATCAAAACATATTTGGATCTTTACTTCTGGGTGAACAGCAGAGTTAATTTAGAACTGTCAGCAAGTGCCATCCTAATTAAAATCAAATGACTAATTGTGCAACTACAGGGCCTGTTGACACAGGCTACATCAATCAGGCAGGCAAAGCCACCCGAGCTTGGATGGGAGGAAATGCAGCACCATCTAGTGTCCTATGCGAGTTAGGGATTCAAAGAGCTGTTACGCATTTGGTCCACACAGTAATCGCCCAGGTAGCTGACACTCAAAAGCAGTAGGACACCAGTGGTCCGACTAGACCAGCACTTCTGAAATAGGGAATTACAGGATAAAAATCTTGTTAAAGAGCTGCTGCGAGTAGACACATTTCTTTAAAGACAAGAAACTGAGAAATAACTCTGCCACCTATCAAAAAGATGCAGTCCGAAAGCTAAACACTGCCAGAAGGCTACTACTGTCTATAAAAAGCTACTAGAACTAAAAGGGCAAGCTTCAAGAAGCTGAGCAATACTAAAAACTTTGGCAGGCTAAAAGCATAAGACATTATAAAAACGCACTTGAGGAAAATTAACGATAAGTTCTTTTTCAAACTCATCAAGAACAGCAGTCTTGACCAAGGGGTAGTGCAGCCAACAGATGATGAGAGAATAGAACGAACAGTAAGAAAGAGACAAGACTGCAAAAAAGCTTTTTAAATGGTTGTTTCTGTTTTAATCCACATTCAGTGCAGAGGAGCTCATGGTGGCTCCCACTCTGGAGAGCTCGTTTCAAACTGTACAAAGATGCTACTGGACATTTCAGCAATATAATAGATCTTTATAATCAGACAGTAAATATTTTAAAATCAGATAGTAAAAGATAATAAAGAAATCAATGAGACAAGAAGTGAGCAACCACCACGCATAACATCTCACAAGGCTTCAAAAGCAGGTGACAAATGAGACAATTGAAGAGTTGTACAGGGATGCAGGTGAGCTGTGTCAGGTGAACTGACCTATTCCAACTGTGCTGATACACTGTAATATAGAAATACCAGACCTAGACCAATGTGTTATGCTGGCAAACACAGCTCAAGTAAAGGTAATGTTGACCTCGCATCTCTCTCATCATTCTCAGAGAGCCCAACGAGTGTTATTAACAAGCAGAAGTTCCTGAGGTACCAATACTTTGTGTATCATGTCAGTCCTCCACTACAAAAAATCATTTTGCACAAAAAGGAATGGAGCAGCTTTCACAAAAAATTAAAAGCATGAAGTAAGTTCCTCTTCTGAGTGTATATATTTTACTGCCACAAAGTTAATATTCCTTTCAGAAGGATCTGGCTTGGAGCTTCCCACAGCAGACCTTGCATTCCTCACCTCTGCCACAAGCTGTGGACTGAGCTATGAAGGTTTTAACTCTAGGAGAAAGCGCCAGAGCAAACTGCTTCTGCTAACCCTGCAGAGCATGCCTAATAAACTTTAAGTTCTTAAGTCACAAGTTAAGCTCTGTAGGAAATGACATAGCATAGACCTACATAAACCTTTCACATAAGTTATTAAAACATTTCATAGCACAAGTGCCTTTCCCCACACCCTCCCCATACAAGAAGAATAAATTACAAACAGGGTGGACCTAAGAAAGCACATCTTCACTACAAGTAACTAATAAGCATCTTAAGCAATGAGCAGAGTTTAGTGTATTCAAGAACTGAAAGAGGGTACTGACAGTGGGAAATGAATGTACACAGCAGGCAACTCAACAGCATGTGAGGCAGCAACCTCAGTCTCAACTTATGGCCTTGCAAACCATAGCTCTATTAAAGCCACAATCAAAACATCTGAAAACACTGTAAAGAAGCTCATCTTCTTTACATATATTAAGTGGAAGATGCATATGTACAAAAAATGTACACACTATTTCTCTGCTACAACAATAAGCATCAAGAACTTGAACACCAAAGAGCCAGATTCATGTACTATTGCCCCCCAAACATCAATCTGCCAGACTCAGGTATTAATGAGGACAGAAATTAACACAACACACAAAGTTACTATTTTCTCAGGAAGTGAGGCTACATACTACAATTTAAGATAGCACTAGCTCTACAGAAAAACCCAAGAATGTCTTTGACATAAAAACGTGACAAGTCAAATGTGAAAGATAAATCAGATTTATTCAAAACAAAAAAAATCAGACAGTGTTACTAAAGATTAAAAAAAAAAAGAAAGATTATTTTACTGAAGAGACAAAACAGCCAATTTACATCAATTCTGAGAAAAACAGGTTGGGTTTACGCTGCTTCAATTGACTACATCTACTTTCCACAAGACAAACTGGGTCCCCTCCCCTCCCCAAAAGAACAGCCCAAACCAGCCTATAAAAAACACAAACAGAATTTTGAGACACATGATCAAAACACGAACCATTGTCCAAAAGCCTGAAACTTTCCAACAAGGTTAACTCCTCTGTTGCTTCAACCAACCCTCAATGGGGGAGCTACAAGCACAACGCCGTCACCTCTGACAAAGAGCATCGGAATATTCCTTTTGGTAGACTATGAAGGAAAGAAAAATTTACATTTACAAAAGTGTAGTTTACACAACGTATCTGATAAGCATCTGACCAAACACAATCCTAACAGAACACAAGAAACAACTCTAAGAAGTACAAGCTCAAACATACAACGTCCTGGCATGCTGAATAGATCAATACAACACCAAGCCTTCGATTATCCTTTGTACTTTCATAACAATTTGCCCCAAACTTCTGTGGGTTCATAAGTAGACAGCAATAAACTACTTTAACAATATAGAAGTGTATTTACCCCCATAGAAAGCTTCTTTAAAACTAAACCAAGTCCTTACCTTATAAATCTCTTCATAGGTTTCTTCATCAATCTCTATTGTAGTTACAGTTTCTTCCACATCACCCAAGATCATATTTAAGTGCTGATCATATGCCTGTAGGAATGAAGGTAGTTTATTGTGGGAGACAATGGAAACTATTTGATTATTGCCAAAAAGAAGTAACTGCTTGGGTGGAGAAGAAAGAGTTAAAGAAGAAACAAAGTACAATCAAGTAGAGCAACCCAGCTGGCTGAGGTGGAGAGAGTATAAGATACCAAGACACCTGGCTGAGGAGGAGAGAGCATAAAGATAAGAGACTGGCTATTCTGGGGCTGACTGTGAGAAAGCGAGCAGTGTTAACAAACAAACTGTAAGTCAGGAACTAAACATGATAGGCTACAAATAGAATGGTATAAAAGCTAGAGCAATAGGTTAAAAATAACTGTTGTTAGAATGGTATACAAAGTTAGAGCAGTAGGCAATAAGGTGATTCACTGCATGAAGATGCTCTGGGTCCATGACCTTAATCTCCACAGTTTATTATTTCGTTCAAAATTCAAACAGAAGCTTACTAAAATGAGGATTTTTAGCAACTTTCAGACATAACTAGTTCAGCCTGATTTTGACCAAAATATGCCACTATGTCAAAACAAAGTAGTATCAGTTAAAGTTGTAATTCCAAACAAATAACAACAAATATGGTACTCTGGAGCACACAAAAAAGGGCAGACATTTATATTTACTGAAACAAGGAAAAAGCTTGAAAGCACTCAGTGTGAACACATACAAGAACAGAGACAGACACATTTTATTACCATTAAACCAGCTACACATTCTCTGCTGCCAGTCCAGCCTCCTGGAATTGATTGCCTGGGGGCAATTTAAATACCACAAAAGCTATAATTCACACAATGCTCCACAGATTTGAAACAATCACATGTTCAAATAACCTTACAAAAGCACGTTGCAAACTACACATGCGCCTCACAGGTGTCTCCTCATCTTTGTGTTCCCATAGGAGCTGAGGCCCAAGACACAAGAAAAACAAAATACATCTCTCAACTCCCTAAAGCAGCATTTAATAGCAGGCAGGGCACTGAACAGATTTTCCCACCAATCACACTTTATCTCTGATAAAAGAAAGGATTCAACCCTTATTACTAAGAGGATCTTTAACTTACCTTATATAACCATGTCCACGCTTCTAACCATGAGATACAATTACTTACTTTTTTAAACTGATTCTTTAAGCAATCATCAGAATATTACAGGCAAGCTTGTGTAATAGCGTACGAAAAAAGGCTGCCCAGTGTTTCACTGAATAAACATGGTAGTGCTCCAAAGGTTTTACTTACATGTAGTCTGCCTCTAAGCTCTCTGTCATTCCTCATTTTGACATAGATTCGCTCATCGAGACTGAGCCTGATGAGATCAAGCGGCTCCTCTACAGTATTTGTTGTTTGTTGCTAAAAAACCAACAAACCAAACAAATTTAGTAAGTTACTTGCACAGAAGCAGCCTGTAGTTGCAAGACACAGAAAACAAACAGGTAAGAACATGTATATATTCCAAAATCATTCCTTCACATCCCACTGGAGGTGAGCGCAGCTGATAGTACCACGCTATGGATGTTCACCAGCCTGAGCAAAGGACTTCAGTTTAGTTTTGAGATCATGGCTAAGATGTATGGACATCTTTGTGCACACCCTGTGTCACACTGCTCATTTCCTTCTCAGGGAGGCAGAGCCACAGGTAGTTTAGAATCATACAACCCCAGGCTGGTTTGTGTTGAAGGGACCTTAAAGCTCCTCCAGCTCCAACCCCTGCCCCGGGCAGGGACACCTTCCACTAGAGCAG
>NW_009913336.1:51477-51877 GCF_000696875.1 Nestor notabilis
GCGCCGGGGGGGGGGCCACCCCCAGCTTCTCTGGGCACCCTGTGCCAGCACCTCAGCACCCTCACAGGGAAGAGCTCCTGCCTTAGATCTAACTTGAACCTTCCCCGGTTCAGTTTACACCCATCACCCCTTGTCCTATCGCTACAGTCCCCGATGAAGAGTCTCTCTCCAGCACCCCTGTAGGAAGCTTCCTACGGAGCTTTCCTCCCCTTCCCTCCTCCGGCAGCTCCTTAGGGACAGGGGCCTGAAGCGAGCCGCGCCCGCAGCGCTGAGCACCCCGGCGGCAGCGCAAGGACCCAGGCTGCGGAACAAGCTCATTTCACACCGAAAACACCCCCCGGGGAGGCTGCGCCCCTCTCGGGCTGCCCAAGCGGGAGGCTCCCCGGGGACGGTTCGCCCA
>NW_009913337.1:0-9559 GCF_000696875.1 Nestor notabilis
GAAGAAGTTCTTTACAGTGAGGGTGATGATGAGGCACTGCATAGGTTGCCCAAGGAAGTTGTGAATGCTCCAACCCTGGAGGCGTTTAAGGCCAGGCTGGACAGAGCCTTGGGCGACATAGTTTAGTGTGTGGTGTCCCTGCTCATGGCAGGGGGAGTGGAACTAGATGATCTTAAGGTCCTTTCCAACCCTAACTATTCTATGATTCTATGATTCTATCTCTTGTGTTCTTGTAGGATATAGAGTCTAACTAAATTACATTTGGATTCGGTATACATGTATATACTAGTATTTCAGTCATGTTGGTTCATAGGGAAAGAAAAAGACTTCTTGCAACTTCACTGAGCAATGGCATCCAGGTTCAAGAGTGCTGAACACTTTTGGAACATCCTAAGGAGATCTAGCAACCTGGACAGAGATGGGGTTGTTGGCATTTTTTTATCTGGACAAGAGACTTTCCCCACAAGGTTAAAAGCTGATTTACTTTTCATAAACAGAATTGTGGCATACAAGATGTTCAAGCAGATATGAAAGGCATGTAAGCTTCTAACCAAATACCAGAATTTGGTATTTTTAGTCAAGATTTAAAAGCTTGCTCTGCTAAGTCCCCTGACTGCATCAGCAGGGTGACACAGACGCATGAGACGGGAAGCAAAATTCACTGCTATTATCTGGCATATCTCATGGGTATGAATAGGGCTATAGGGTTTTACTTTGTCTTTTACTGATCAGATTTTCTTTTTCTGGGATCAGGATTAAGTGTGGAATATGTGAACTCCAGTCAACAGACATGACACACCAGGGATGGAGGAATGTTTCAAAGGGCCATATGCTCTTTAAATGCAAATTTTAAATGGGAAAGAATATTCTTCTGAGAAAGGTAAATAATGAGAGGTACTTCATGGTGTGCAGTGCAAAGGGTATGAGACAACATAATCACTGCTAAAAGTGACCTCATTTTTATTTCTTTTGATATTTGTGCATGTTCATTCAACTGAAAGGGCAGACAGTACAAGAGCACTTCAAGCCAGTGTCTGGTGCCAGTTACACAGCTACTTCTCCGTTTAAGTCTTGCCAGTATGAAGAGCTTAGGTTTTTGTATAGGATCATGTGGTTTCATTTACTTTAGCCTTTGCAGGCCAGCAGTGGAATGGTTTTGGATCACCAACTGGAAGAATATAGCCACCAGCATCTCGCAGCAAATCACTGTCCTCTAGTATGGGTGTCAAGTAAAGAAGAGCAGAGCACATAAGGTAGAAATCTAAGAGCTTAGTTAATGCATCCCTTATTGAACGGTTTTCTCAACAAACTACCAAGTGGATTTACTGTGAAACACCATCTTGGTCTTAAAAGAAACATTAACATAAATTTATGAAACACTGGGAAAATAGCAATGATAAATTTCCTCAAATCATTTGTATAGTCCTTCCACTTTTAATGTACTCACAAGATTACTAGGGGTTTTTTAGTAATTGAAACTTTCTGTAGATTCTAGAATAGCTTCTGAGATGAAATATATTACGAACTTTTTGCATATAGTTCAGCCTATGTGTTTGCACTATCTTTCTGTGGTGGAGTGCATATTATTGTTCTTATATCTTGTTTCAATTACTTAAGTGTTGTAGGAAAGAACATTTAAAGCAATATATAGAATAAAGTATTTTCAAAATGGCTTCAGGAACATCTCAGATGAAAATTTTTTTGGTATTATTTTGTGCAAGCAGTCATCCATTATCTGCATAATTACTCAATTATTGCATGTTCCCAACTAAATCAATATAAAGACTTATAAATGTCAGCACAGAAACTGTATTAATTTTATTTGCAAGAATACTGAACATATTTTATTTATCACATTTGATGTAATGACAGTTTCACACTTAGTCTGCAAAATGGATGAGCTTGCACGCACTTAATGTTACCAAAATTTTAAAGGTGCAGCTGTAAAAGGGGAAAAAGAAAATGTAAATTCATAGGAAATACAGACAATGGTTCCAGAATAATACTCTCTACCCTGCCCAAATCTCAGAAATAGTCACTACACCAGAGTTACTCTTAAAATTTCAAACGATAAAGCAAGGAGGACAGGATAATTGTTGTCAGACAGAAAATATGACACAGAAACTAGCATTAGTAAAAAACTGGAGAAAATTGATTTAACATTTGAGCGCATAGCTTGAAAACTTAAAACATAGTGGTTATCCCATACTGACTTTTGATTTTAACTATATCCAGTACTTACAGGTAAACCTCGGTTTCCTTATTAGGCAAATTCCTACTGCAAGGACTGAAATTTAGCCAGAACAAGGACATGCTCACAGCTGAAATGATTTCTTCCTCTTTTGTGTGACAATAATACATATATGTGAAGGATAGTTCATGGAGTTCTTTCCCAATTTTCCACCAGGACAGAAGTCTTCAGATGTTTGTCCCCTCCTTCCTCCTCTCTGCCATCCCTTTCTACTAAAAACCTCTAGAAAAATATCAAGATAATGTAAATGTAAACTAATACTTTTTATGATGTCTCCATAATGAAAATTCACTGAAAGAAAGGAGCTCTTTGGCATGATATCTTATAAGCCTTTGGTAGTACCAAGAATATATTCTGCAAGTCAAGTTCAGGCAGCCCAATACCTCCCAGAGCCAATCTAGGCCACATCTGTGCTAGTAAATCTAACAGACCAAGGCCTGTTCCCTGGATCAGACATAAAGTGGTGTGATGTAAGCTGTAAAGCAAAAGAGTATTTTCATATCCTGTTTCAAGAGAGAGGAAATTGATCAGCTGATCAATGGCAATTCATGGGTACCCTTTCAGTTATGTATCATAAAATCATAGAATCATAGAATTGTAAAGTCATAGAATCACAGCATAGTTTGATTGGAAAGGAACCTTTCTATCCTGAAAAATATTACTTCTGTTACAGAAGTTTTTCACAATTCCTGAAGAATCTAGAAACTTCCTCCCTTCTCTAGTGCATATCCTGAAAGTGTCAGCAGTGAGGGTCTCCCTTGCCCTTCCTTCCTTCTCAGCCCTGTGAGACCTGCTAGCTTGGAGCTGGGACTGCTCTGCAGTGCCTCTAAAGACACTGTGGAAAAAAACCTGTCTCCCTGGAGGACCCCACAACTTGCTCAGGGGATTTTCTCAGCAGGGCTTTCTTCAGTGTGACAGGAGAAAACTAGAAAAAGCTAATATAGCCTTAGACCATGAAAGTTTGATGACACAGAATAATTCTGGGGAGAAGATCTTCTCAGTCCTTTAAGTAAGCCTGTGCCAAGCATGCAGAGGGACTTTTCTGTGATACATGAAGAGTGTTGAATGTGCTACCAAGACAGATGGCTTCTGAAAAGAGGGGCTCCCCGAAGTGCAAACAATTTGAAGGTGGAATAAACCAGAGTAATGCCCTAATGTAAGTGAAAATCTGAAGGCTGAGTACTGCATGATAAACATCAGTGAAATAAGGTGTTTTCAAACAGTGGGTTTGGGTGGAATTTTAACTACAAACATTTTTGCAATTCTGGAGGAGAAACACTTTCCAATTTAGCAAAGGATCTGAATGAAGGGAACAACTGTGGCAAAACAGAGTGTGAACACAGTAGATTCTGCCAAAACAGAAACCCTTGAGGGAAAAGGAGGATGAAGGTGAACTCTCAGAGTTTTTATTGGATTAGTTCCAGTATAGTGCTGCATGTTGAAATGAACAGCAGCAAGGCTTGAAACAATTTCTGGTCAGGAATCTGGATTTGTTTTCTCACTTCCACAATGCTATGGATTATGTATGGCTTTTACGTCATGTTCATTAGCTGCACCTCGCAAACTAACCATTTGCAAAGTTAACTAACAATTGCAAACTTAAATGGCTTCATTATTTTTAAATTCTTTAAAACGTAACTCTCTTTGACCAATTTTGACCAAGAGATCTTTAATATTTTATTCACTCACTGGAGCCTGGAACCCTTGGCAAGTTATCAAGATGAAAAACTTTCTCGATTTATGACATTGCAAAAACTAAGTTAGAATAAAATGTCAACAAATGGAAATAAAAGAGACAAAGAGAGACTCAGCTGTGGAGAAGGTTCAGAGAAATGTGTTGCTCTTCCTGTTTTCTATTCGACACCTTTTGGAGGGTCTCAGAGCTAAGAATCCCAGGTCCTTCTTTGGAATTATCACAATTTTCTCATCCCTGTGACAATGCCAGGTACCTGCAAACCACTGAAAAATAGAGTTAGCTTCAGTGTAAGCCAGAACTAGAAATCTAATTCAGTGCTTTAAAACAACGATGAAGCCTTGACAGAAGCCTTTAGCTCCAAACCTCATTTCTTTGTCAAGAGGAAAATCCAAGTCCAAAGAACTGTATAAGGAAAATACAACATGGTGCTGATCACTGTGATAGCAGAGGTGTATTTCCTTTAATGAAACATATTTGAAATTTCTAGCAGCTCACAAATACGAAATAGCAGTTGGTAAAAAAAAAAAAGTAATTATAATGAGGGACATGCTAATTGAATAGCTATATTAAGAAAGAAAAACCATAAGTCAACCTAATGCATTTTCATTCATCAGCTGCTCAATTTCCCCTGTCTCTCAAAACAGGATATGAAAAAGCTTAAACCATGACAGAAAATATTCTCTTGCTTTACAGTTTACATCACATAACAAATTGGAATATCTAGAAAATATCTTTTATTTAAAATCTTAGGGGTTTTATCAAATTCTAACTTAGGTAAAATATCTCTTTTTATTGTTAAAAAAAGGTGAAAACTAAGACTGATGAGTCTTTGCCTATTTGAGAGCTACCACAAAGGTTAAAAAGATTGAGAAACTTTGTAGGATATGAATGAAAACCTTCAAAGAAGGCTCCTTAGCTGTATCTACAATACCATTTTTCAAACAATAACCCCAGCTTAAGCTCAGGACCAAGGCTGTACTCTTGACACTGCTACTTGTCAATCATCTCATGAGGCCCCTCCTGAGTAAAGAAAATTTAAACCACAGCTCAGCATCTTAATGCAAGCCTAAAAAACCTAAAGCGTAGTCCAGCACATACTACCTCAAATATAGTTCTTCTTCAGCACTAGGGGCTGTGAGCCCAATGTACAGTTAATACAAGAACTCATAATGCACATAGGAAAGTATAGATTATGGGGTTCCATGCAGTTAAACCTCTCTAAGGTAGAGTGTGGTAATCTCCAAGGAGATCTGCTAATGAAAAATGTTGGGAATGTGCTAGTTTTGCTCCTTTATGACAGTTACGAAGGCCTGTAATGTTTCTTTTTATAAAAAATGCAAAGGATGGTGTTAGTAGAGGGGTTAATTACACTTGGGCAAATATTTAGCTGTAATATGGAAAGCAGCTCAGCAAGCTATTTGGGATCTCCTTGAAACTAGGACAGTTTCCAGGCAGAACTTCTTCGTCTTTATTTCATCCTACAGAACAGATAGCATGTTCCAAGAAAGGGAGCTGTCTCCTGACACCTCTGATAGGGAAAAAACATTGCACACAGCAGGAAAACAGTGAATTGATCAGAAAGAAAAAGAATATGCTAATACAGGGGTATGCCCATGATTCGTAAGTGCACTGCTGAAACATCTGGAGAATACTACTGCAATTACGGAACAAATGGGACTGGAAACCCTAGTTGCTGCTGTGTAAGTTTCCATCCAAACTGCCTAATTTTGGTCATCAACAACTTTCAGGAGTTATCATCTATCAGGTTTTTCAGGTGGCTTTACTGATCCAGAGTAATTTGGGGTTTTTTTCCAAGTTTAAAGCTTAATAATCCAATTACTTTTGAGAACTCAAAAAGTAAAGGAATACTATCTGCATGACAAATAATGAAAATCATTCCTAATTTTGTAAAAGCTCTAGTGTCAACACTGTTATCAGACCATGAATGGCATCCCATACTTACATCTGGAGAAACACAGCTCCTTTCCTTTTCTTGTGCACGTTTACCCAAGGTGCACAAAGTGATCCTGTCTGGTCCCCTAAAATTAATTATTTACCAAATTACCAAGTTTTTTTTTTTGATTCTTAGGAACTTCAAATTAGAGTTTTTTCATTGTGAGCAGGGTGTTGAAGATCATACGTAAGTCCCCAACAAGGCCAGCTCACCAGTAAGGATAGCCATGTGAGACACCTGTACCAGCCTATGCTCCCCAACCATGAAGCTCTTGGAGTTGCTTTACTAGGACACTCCTGCCCTTCATCCTCAGCAGAACTGCACTGTATCACAGCTGTCTGCCTGGTCAAGGGTGCCATGGGTCTGGACCTCAACCCAGGGGGTCACATCCCAGCCCAGGGTTGGGCCATTCTCATTCCTGGGAAGGTGCCCAATGCCCTGGGCTGGAGCTGCCCTCAGTTATCCCTACTCGCTGGGGGCTGTGGGATGGAGCTGGCTGGTGAGGCTCTGCCCTGCCCACCTTGCTGTGATTTTTGACTCACAGCTCCCCTTCCCTTACAAGGCACCCTGCCCTCCCTGCCTTCTAACAACCTTTTTTTTTCTTTTTTTTTTCCGAATTGAATATGTTGGAGCAAAAGCATTTTGAAAAGAAAAAAAGGCTGTCAGCTCTCCCTTAGCTGCCACTTTCCACTACTGTCAAGCAAGGCAGGATGCAGTCCTGACAGTCAAGTAGCCACAGATTAATGTCACTAAAAATGAGCAGCTAACTGGGACTAGATTGAGGATCTTGCGCTCTCTCCTCCTCAAAAGGAACTTGTGCCCTGACTCTGAAGGGTGCATACAAAGCTTAGTTTCCCTCACCTCCAGTAAAACTTTGTAAATAACCCCCAACATGCGCTTTCCATTCCATCTAGCATCTGTAAGGCATCTTGGACATCAAGACTGTCTAAACAGCTGACAGACCAGAACAGACATTTACAGAAAGTAAATTATCCCACCCATCTTCAACAGCTGTCTCAAGATAAGGAACACACCTTTTATCAGGCACAGAAGGAGCACAGATGGCAAAGCCCAAAGAGTGGCAGTAAATGGCATCACATCTGGTTGGTGACCAATCACTAGTGGTGTCCCTCAGGGCTCAGTGTTAGGGCCAGTGTTGTTGAATACCTTTATTGATGATCTGGATTAGGAGATTGAGTGCTCCCTCAGTAAATTTGCAGAGAACACCAAGTCAGATGGGAGCGTTAATCTGCTGGAAGTTAGGAGGGCTCTGCAGAGGGATCTGGACAAGCTGGATCGATGGGCTGTGGCCAGTGATATAAGTTTGAACAAGGCAAAGTCTTGATCCTAGTCCAACCTTTTCTAACCTAGTTGATTCTACGATTCTATTAATTAAAATTTCTTCCAAATGTTTTATGAAGTTTAGCTTACTACTGAAATCGATCTATCTGGGGCAGATCTTACTCCATATTTTTCTCTTTTGTAATTTTCCAGTCACAAAACACCACCCAGCACTGATAGTATTTTTTAAAACTTTGAATCAATATTCATTATTTCATGTGACTTTCTTTGCCAGATTCAGGGTAGATATTTAACTGAAGCATGGCAGGAAGGAACAACTATATCTTATTTAACCTTAATGTCATGCTTACTGTGTATGATTTCCCTCTTGTTTCCCTTGTTAGAAACATATCATAAAAACATGAAACAAAATAACATTTAGATGGTAACCAAGCACCACTGGAGGGTTTTTGGAGTTTCTGACTCTACTAGTCACTCAGATCTGAGAGATCTAAATAGGGGATTGGTATATTTTGGAGGATGAGCACCTGCTAGCACTTTCAGACACATCCCAAAATTCTCACTGTATTCCTAAACTGGTTCTCTTCCAGGTAATTTGATGCACCTACAGCAAAAGAACACTACTTTTTTGTCTGACAGATGTCGTAATTCTGTGATACAAATGTGGTGTTCCTGAATGCACAGCTGGATGTTCAGAAACTGGCATGTGCTATGCCAGCGCCCCATATTTACTTACATAATTCAGATCACAATTAAGAACTTGAGTTAAATTGGAAAAAGTCATTAAATTACATCCTAGGGCCTCTTCCTTAACTGAGTTTAGTCCTGTGGTTGCATTGCCTGAGACTGTTTATGTTGGGTTCCCTTTATTAACTTCTCCTTTCACCACTGTCCCCCTCCCATATTCTGCACAGAAAAAAGCTGCTGCCTCCCCAGTCAGTTCTAGAAATAACTCAGAAAAAGACAGTCCTGTGGTTAAGCCATTGGAATGACTTCCCCAAACTATCACAAAATACGTATGTGATCAAAGGCTGCATATATGATATACAACTGCAAGTATTTTGTGCAGATGCATTTAACATCTGTATCCCTTTCTACTAAGCAATGAAAAGAATCCGTGGCAGGACTTCAGCCTGGTGCCTAAGGTTAGGTGACCTGAATCTGAGAGATAAGATTCCAGTCCAGATAAAAGCTATTATGGGCATAAATACAAGTTCCTGAGGACTGTTAGTGAAGTCAATAGGTTTTAAAAATATAATTAAGATCAAGCTTGCATGCGTTTTGTTTAATGGTGTAGAAATTCTCAAATTAAATATGCCTAAATGCATTAACAGATGGGTGCTTTTCTTTCTGTATACCTCCATTTCTCATTTAGAAAGAAAAGCTACTTTTTTGCTTTCTTTTATTCAGTTCGTGACATCCTTAGGGCAGACAGTGTCTCTGGAAGTGGAAGTGAAGAGGGTCACTGCTGTCTGTGCCTCTGTATTTCTTTGTAATGTTTTTCTGATAGTCATAACTCCTCAAGTTATCTGAACACTCTGGAATCCAGCTTTCATTTAAAAAAATGAAAACTTCTATGCTCTGTAGATATGGAAAAAAGTTTGAATACATGTTCAAATTTATCTTGACAGTTCAGCAATCAGGCAACAAAAAAAAAAAAGGAATGAAAATCTTTAAAGCATCATTACTTCTAAATTGATCTGATGATAATTGGAGCTTCATTTACAGGTTTTGAAATGTTGAAATAGTCAATTCTGATCTCAGTAGTGTGATGGGACAAAATATTCACTGGAATCAAACACTGCAAAAAAATGCCTTATTAACAAATGCACATTTTAACTGCATGAGCTCGTGTACAGACATTTCTGCCTTGAGTTTATCTGGAAATATTATTTGGCCTAAGTAGGTAGATAGATAGACTATTTGAACTCTCTCCATCTCCCTCCTTAGTTGAGGCAATTGTCAAAGAGTATCTAAGGAACAAGGACCCTAAGGACAAGGCAGGTACTGGCATTTAAAATGAGCAAGAATGGTGATCTCAAACTGGGAACAAAACTGTTCCAATATTCCCAGAGCCGGGGAACCAAATGAAAGTGAAAAGTCAGATATTTCAGGTACAGGTGCTTCTTCCCGCTTTTTTTCTTTTTTTCCTTCTCATGTTATGAAGAAACCTATTTCAAAAGAATATAAACATTCAAGATCTGCTTATGTCTATTCCCCTGTTTTACGAAGAACCTAATTAAAGAAAACCTACTGAGCAGAGGACTCTTTTTTAAAATTTTCCAAGTTTATACAAAGCCTGGAAACACTTCCGGTGATTACTTTTTGCTGTACATAAAAATCCCACAACACTCTT
>NW_009913337.1:9590-11062 GCF_000696875.1 Nestor notabilis
TTGGCTAGGTCTTTATTTCTTCCAGGTCCATTTGCCCATTGACAATTGTTTGTATTCTGTACGAATGTCAGGTCCCTAAGACAGCTTCAGTTACTGAATAAACTATGTCTCAGCAGGTTAGCTACTTATAACTGCAGCCACTTGAAAACAGTAGCAGTAGGAGAGCAAAGTGAGATTATCATACGTGTTTGAGAACAGAACAAAAAGTCAAGGAAAACAAAAGCCACTCAGAGAAATAAATGCTAGAAAAAGAGTCCAATTATAGAATAAGCACATCTTCCATTGTGTTTCTTCCTCTAAACAAAAATAACAATGCTTCAGAAAAAGGAATTGTATATTTAAAGACCAAGTACTTTTCAATTATGCCAAATTGAAGCTTGAGTGAGATAAGGGTGTATCTTCCTCTTGATGCACATATTTTAAATTAATGCTAGTGAAGGCAAAGAAAAAGATCTTACCAAGTACATGCAAAGCAAGAGATATCCCAATACCCACTATATATAGACTTCATCAAAGCCATTTATTTGGCCACCCAGGAAGTGAGAAGCAGCATAATTCGTGATACTTTATTTGCTTAGTTCATGTCTAGCTACTGATTCAAAATCTGAGTCACTACCACCCAGGTAGCCAGTCCATATGGCAACCAAATTAGACCAAAGAGTAAGAAAGAAAAGAAGGTGAGCAGAAATGCTCCCCTGAGATGCTGGCTCCTCTCCAGCCATCTAACAAGGGAAATTTAGCAGGTTGTTCAGAGTAGCTACTGAAGTCTCCAAATAGATAAAGTTAGGTGATATGTCACCAAGGAAAAGAAAATAGTGACAATGTGGCATTGTCAAACTACATTTCTCATAGGAATTACGTGTATTTCATGTAGTTAATTACCTGTCAATTGGAGTATCAACAAAAACATTAGTATCTATCTGATAGGAATCATCCAAAGGTTCTTTCTTTTAGGAATCTTCCTGTACTTTGTAATCTTACCATTCTGTTATTTAAGTATTCCTACAGACATATTTCTTCCTCCTGAAAGTTTGGGAGGAGTCTTAATTTGTAAAAGTAGTTGAGCTCATACATATGCTTTTAATAGGAGGCGGCCTCACGAAGACATTCAGTCTTCCTGGGAATCCAAATATTTAAAGAAGACTGGATCAGTGTTTTGAAAGAATTGTTTTTTCTCATACAAAATAACCCAAGCCTAAATATAAGCAGCAGTGAGGTGGACAAAGTTGGATGATCAAATATTCTTAAAACAGTTACATTTCTTTCAAGTACAGTACATGGAAAAAGTTATCTGTAATGCAAGCAGATACCAAGGCAGGAAGCATAAAAGTTGCTGTCCCTGTTGATCCCAGCATTTACCCAACACTCAGGGTCCTGCAGCTTATTTCTGTTAGGAGGAGCAATAGGTGGAGCCGGGTACCTTTGATGTTGTCCTGTTTATTTGCAAACAGTGGAGACTCAGTCTTTTTCCT
>NW_009913337.1:11093-16516 GCF_000696875.1 Nestor notabilis
AAAAAGCCAGAGGCAGTTTCCTTGCTTGCAGCTCCAACCCCCTTCTCAGCTCACCACTGTTTAATAAACAGCTTCCTTTCATAGCAGAAGACTGAGAAAAGGTAAGAGTACACCTCTGTTTGTACCTTGGACTCCTTCTTGATTTAGTTGTGGTGAACTTCGGTGCTTTTAGTAATTCTCTTCAATTTATCACCTCAGTCTACCTTCACCTCCTTTATTGTTATGTGACATTTGGAAAAATCCTGGAAGCACAAGACCAAACAGCATCAAGGTGCTCACACAATTGCAAACCTAGGAAATGTCTCAAAAAAATTAAAGGAGGTAATTGAACATCTAAATTTATCTGGTAGCTAAATTGCAGCATTCCTATCGGCATTTTTTAATTTGGGCTCATCTCAAAGAGGGTAATAGCTGGTCAGGACCCGATTAATCTACTTAGCTTCAACGACAGACGGCAATGACATTCAATCAATTTCAGTGAATAACATAGCCATACCACTGGTTTATTTGTCGTCTGGGGGCATTTCTTCACACTGAACAATATAATTTCCTCTATGACAGTCAATATATACAGTGATACCAAATGTCAGACCCCTGAGCACACCTCCCCTCTCCTTGCCTTCCTGGGCTCAGGGTCGACTTAGATAATGGTGCAGGTGCCTGGCCTTGAAGAGAGCTGCTGGCAAAAGCTCTGCTAAAAAGCCTTAGTGCAGGTCCCTAAACAGGTCTGCTAAAATGGCCCAGCGAGAAATCCACCTCCTTGCCCAGGAGCTCATTTTAAGCTGAGGCTGGCACCCCCAGGTGCTACCAGGGCCACACGGCAGTGGTGTTAAAGCCATGCCTGCCCCTTGCCACATACCCTCCTGTCCAGATCTGGACCCTCACCCACAGACTGACCTCCGGGCTTGACCTCAGACCTGTTTCATGCTGGGAACTTGGCTGGCGTTTGCTGGACAGTTGACTGACCTGGTTGCCACCACCATTCTCTTCCATTCAGGTGTAGTGGTGCCCTGCTGCCCGGCTGCCCCGGGAATGCCCTTCTGTTCCTGGCCCCCATGGAGCTGCCAGCCTGCACTGAAAGCCCTGTAAAAAGGCAACAAAACCACTACCAAGGGAAATAAGCACCTGAATTGTGCAGGAAAGCACAAGGAAAAAAAAACCCACCAAACAGCCAGAACAAATGATTGCTCTGACAGCAAAGTCTTGTAAGTAAACAAAAGAAAGGAGTGTCTGCCCTGAAAACTATAAGTGTTAGTCTTTCTTTTCCAGTCTACTCAAAGGTGCCACATGCCTTCCTCCCAACTAAGCCAAAAGACACTGTGCAAACTTTGCCAGCCATAAAGTACATAATTAGGCGATATATATTGGGATTTGATCCTGATTTATAGCAAAATGTAAAAAAAAGTAAATATAATCTATGTTGCATCTTCTTATAATGGATGGCATAATAATTTTTAATGCCATTTTGTTTTAAGATGCCTTAGTTCATTTGACAAGCCACAGATTTTAATGAAAAAAATATTCAACTGTCTCCAATAAGAATGATAATAATTAAAATTATTTCAACTACATTATTGTTAGAGGCCCCAGGTTAAATGAATTCAGATCAGCTTCTAACACAGCTACACACATCATAAACATCCTCTGTCTTTTTCCTACCAAAAAAAAAAAAAAGAAAAAGTGGCTGTGCCTTGTTCCAATAATGTTTCTTGAAAGCTTCAGCTTGTGGGGAAACACAATCTCAGCCACTTTATTTTTTCTGCGTAAAAGAATCTATTTTTTCTGATCAAAGAGTGATTTATAAACTGAAGTGCCTACAGAAACAGTAGTTCTGCAGATACTTGGTGAATTCTTACTTAGCCTGTAGACTAGATGTACATTGTACTTTATACAAAGTAAAATGCAGACCCATTCCTCTAAGTGATATCTTACTCTGCAAATTATTTAGATGAAATCAGTATGAATACTTGCACAGTAAAGTGACATCCATTGTGAAAAAATAACAGAGAATCTGATCATTGTTGTATAAAAATGAAAGATGAAGGCAAAAAAAAGTGCTGTTAGCTCTCAGGAACACTTCCAAGACAAAAAGAAAGATAACGATGCAAAAACCCAAGGTATACTTATTTGCTGGTGAGGTGAAGTTTGAAGTTAGCTATACAGACCAAGATCAGGATGTAATGCAGGAAAACTAAATGGCCATGAAGACTAAAGAGGAACCAATGAACAGCAGGTAAATAGCACAAGGTGCAGTGCGGTATAGACAGTTCTGAGAATTTATGTGTAAACTGGGAGTTTATGCTTTGAAACTTCAGATAAATTTCAGGGGAGAGTATGACATACAGGAATTGTGTCCACCAATATGAGGAGACTGCCAAAAATACAACTTTAAATCTAGAGTATATCCCTTCCTAAAAAGAGAGAGGAACATGAATATTATAGCCCTCTGGAGGTCCCATCAGGTAAATCATGCATTTCTGGTTACCTGTGCTTATGGAAGTTAATTCAGATAAGCTAAATCTGGGAATATTAACCAGACCATTCTAGAGAATGGAAATCATGTTTTATTAGCTGAGAATGAGAAGTGTGGCTTGCTTAGACAAGCAGGAAGAAAGCTGAGTGGGGGTGTCAGTGCTGCCTATAAATATCTCAAGCAGAGATACAAATCTATTTATGCTAAAGAGCCACTTTGGCATAGGTGTGAATGGACCATGAGTACCTTTGCTGCAGAATAGGCTATCAACAAACAGCACAGTGAGGTGCTGAACAGGTTGCTTGAAGGTTTGATGGAGAACACCTTTAAGTTATTTCAAACTCTGTTCTAGAAAAAGGTTAATCAGTACATAACAGGAGATGGACCTGATGAAGCTGATAACTCAGGAGTTCCCTTCCAGTCTTGTGCATCCTGGAGTGGCATGGAGGAGGTAACAAAGATTATAAAAACCCCTAAGATTAAAAAACAAAACAAAGGAGAAAAACTATGACCTTATAAAATGCCATTACAGGACATTTGAACATTCATTTTAACATCAGTCTTCCATAAATCCATGCCTGATCTGAATCATATTCTGTACTTACAATTTTAAATGGATATAGAATGGATTAGGGCAGAAAGGCAAAGGAGCTGTCCTTCTTCAGTATGAGGGTGGTGAGGGACTGGCACAGGTTGCCCAGAGTTGTGGATGCCCCATCCCTGACAGTGTCCAAAGCCAGGCTGGATGGGGCTTTGAGCAACCTCGTCTAGTAGAAGGTGTCCCTTCCATTGGCAGGGGGGTTGGAACCGCATGATCTTAAAGGTGCTCTTCACTACAAACTGTTCTATGATTCTATGAGATTTTCCAAGAGCTATACTCAACACTGTGGAAGGGAGTGAACGCATTAATACTCAAAGTGTTTCTCAGATTGGTTGAGTTTACTGAAAACAAGCTTTTCTTCCCAATGGTAGGAATCTGTTAAGTTTGGCCTTTACCATATAATATGTAATTGGGATGTACCTTCAGTTAGTTGCTAGACTTCCAGTTCCTTCTTTGGCCCACTGAAACTCAGGGTGGTTCTTGCCACCATGACTGGTAAATATTTCCCTATGTGCTGTTCTTTCAAGCATCTTTTCTGCTGATTGCCAGTACCAGAAACTACAGTGAGCTGTAGAAAATCAGTTTTGTAATGCTCATGCTATGTTCACTTTCTCAACGTCTGATATGACATTTTGTTTGTCCTCATGCCTCTCTGCATGGCATTTAAAATAAGGGAACTCGGAAACCACAGTGTTGTCAGAAAAGCTGGAGCTCAAGCAGGGTTCACGGAGCAGTTAAATGACCAGGTCTTGTGGCAGCTGCAGTTATGGATTCTCTGAGGATGGTTGTTTAGGGAGGGTGGCTTCCTATCCAGGTCCTCTGCAAGGGTTAGAACTGTTCTGAGAAAAGGTAGATGGTCAGTGCCTTGTTCTGCATCCTGCATTTCTAAATCTCTGTTCAACATTTTGCTCCATGCTGCTAGTCTGCGCTCGGTCGACATCCAGTAACAGTGTCCCATATCTCAAGCAGTATGCCACTGATTCTCCATATATTTCTCTGAGCTTCTTGTCTTGCATGTAGCTACAACATTGCACACATACTAAAAGGCCAGCAACTGTAATTCTTTGCCCAAGCCAAGTTTGGGGCCACATGTGTCCCCAGCATGGATAATGAACAGCAGACTGTGGAGACCTATGAGGAAGTGCTTTCCAGTCCTGTATCTGTGCTACCTTCTGTTAGATTGCTCCCAAAGGATATTCCAGTAAGGAAGACTGAGCCTGATCTTCCACACACGTTTCAGGCTTATGTAGTATCTTCTGGCCCTGACAGCTATCTTCACATTGCATAGTATATGGGAAGTCTTTGAGAATACATGCTATCCTGCAGGACCTTGTGGTACCTTTGCAAGAGCGTTCCAGACCCCAGGTCATACCCTAGCTTGTCTTCAGTTCATATACTTTCTTAATCTCACATGCCTTCCTCTGTAAGGAACTCTGCCTCAGCATCCACCCTGATCATGCTCTGCAGCATGCTAATGCAAACTGTGACTCACAAATTTAGGTGACACTAACAGGAACTGCAGATCTGCTTCAACATCACAGCACCACTGCATGGTGGATGATGAAGAGCATCCAGCTTACCCTGGCTTTGATGGCACAGTTTGTGATGGTCCCAGACACACTGGGAATACTCTCTCAACCTCCTTCCCAGCCATATGTCTATCACATGCTTCTTGCAGACATTCAAAGCCACCAATGAAGCCTATATCAGCTTGAAGTTGGCATCATGTGCTACTGTGCTCCAGATGGTTGGGGTTTTTTTTCCCAATAAAATGTCCATTTATTTCTATTCTCCATTTTTCTTAATGAATTTGACAGATTTTTTTTTTGTATCTGTGAGACTGGAAGGTTCATGAGTATGAAAGTCATCAGCTCACTACCAGTTCTGGTCCCCTGATTGCACATATGTTGGTTTATTCCTGGACTAGTTTCCTCTAAAGCAAAACTTTGGCATGGTTCTCATGGCTATCAAAGAGCAGCAATGACATGAATGCACCAGATGTGTCTGCTGCAATTCTGAGTAGCTCTCCAAAGCCCTCTCCAAAGCCCTCTTTCTTGTGCTCCTCCAAAATTCTTCACACACCTGTATTCCTTTTGTTGTGCCATGCTCTAAGGTGTGCAGCACAACCTCAGTTTTATGATATAGATCAGTAGCTATGTATGATAGCCTGAAATGCAGGTCTCAAATTATTACAGACACTTGAAACTAGAAAATTCACAAAAAATGGGAATTCACAGAGCATGACAGGAGGACCAAGAAGGGCAAACCTTCCATCAGCATTGAAGCTGTCAGTTTGATGTAGAGGGGACTATTGCCACATTGCCTGTGGCAATACAGCCACCCTACACG
>NW_009913337.1:16547-41629 GCF_000696875.1 Nestor notabilis
ACATTGTCCCCTGGAGCAGACAATGTCAACTCTGTGGCCACAGCCCATGTTCACATGGTTTGCATTCATACACTACCACAGCATTTTATTCTTTATCATGATTTAAACTCAGACAGTAACTCAGAATGACGCAGCTGTTTGCTCACCCCTCCACCTTCCCCTCTCCAGGAGGAATGGGGAGGAGAATTGAAAGAGTGTAAACCCCACAGAGAATCAAAAGACTGTAAACCCCACAGGTTGAGATAAGAACTGTTTAATAACTAAAGTACAATATACTACTAATAATAATAATGATAAGGGAAATAACAAGGGGAGAGAATAGAAAACTAAAAGGGAAAAGAAGAATAAACACAAGTGATGCACAGTACAGTTGCTCACCATCCACTGAGCGATACTCAGCCTGATGTGAGCAGCAATCAGTCCCTTCCGGGTAACTCCCCCCTAGATTATATACTGGGCATGACGTGCTGTGGTATGGAATACCCCTTTGGCCAGTTTGGGTCAGGTGTCCTGTCTCTGCTTCCTCCTGACTTCTTGTGACCCTCCTCACTGGCAGAGCTTGAGATTGAAAAGTCCTTGGTCAGGGTAAACACTACTTAGCAACAGCTAAAACATCGGTGTGTTATCAGCATTGCTTCCAGACCAAAGCCAAAACAGCACCAGCTGAAGGAAAAAAAAAAAAACCACAAAAAACCCCAACCCTTCTTACAGCTGAAACCAGGACACACCTGCACCAGTCAGCTTTTGCTAGCCTCTTCCAGAGGCCTCTCCTATCATAACTAACTCTCCTCTCCAGATTTCAAAGGAACTTTCCCTGCATTTTTCTCCATGTTACATCACTTTTCTGTTGCCATAAGAATGCCTTAACAGCCTGATTGAAACATGGCAAAATTCTCAGCCCCACCTCAACAAATGTTCATTATTTGAAGATACATTTATTTGTGCTGCCTTGTACTCTGACCAGAACCCACTGCAAAGTAATGCAGGCAGCTTCTCTTTCCACCTGCATGCCCCATGGTTTATCTTTAACCACACACATATTCTAACCATTTTCCACTCCTCCCTGGCTCCTTCTGCCAACTGACCAAATACCAGTGCCATACCCTGTCTTCTCATTCTATTTCCTTCCCACTGTATGGCTTGGGAGTGCTTTCTGTTCTGTGAAAAGCTACCAGCCTGCTTTACCCTGCAGGAATGGCCTCTTCTTCCAAGGATGCTGTCTAAGATAGTGTACATGGGGCACCGTCTACTGAATCCCAGATGACATTGTATCAAGAGAACCAACACTTATTAACTGTGAAAACTTTATTATTCATTGCAAATAAACTCTAAGGCTGCAGATAAACAGACCAATGAAAAAGGGCAAACCCTAAAAAACAGCCCTTGTTTAAGAGCATTATGCCATCTGGAAGCATAAATTAATATACAAAACACGTATATATAAAGAACAGCTGCCTTCTGGAGCCAGCATATCTAACAAAAAAACCCTCCTGTAATACATAAGGAGACGCTTACATTTGTATTAAAGCCATTGTACTTTACTAAGAATTAACGGCTCTAAAACGTTTTTCCTAGACCCATTGTTTACTTGAGGCAGGCCAAGCACTGCCACAGAGTAGTGACATTTCACATATCTATTTACTAGAGCAACCAAGAATCCTTGGTTCCCCTTCAGACTAAGTTCACAGATTAAAAACCAGCTGCAACAGGTTATTTAATGAAAGGTAAGGTATAGGAACACACTATTCTTTGCGAAACAGTTTCTTCTAGTGTCAAAGAACCAGGTACATAGCAGTGCTGGTGTAATGCCTCCCAGGTGCACAGAGGAGGTGTGACTTGGAGTCTGGTGAGGACAGAGGAACTGTGGGAGCCCCACTCCGTGTGATGCACAAGTGCTCTTCTGCAACTACCTGCCAGGTTTGCATCCCAAGAGGGTGAGTTTTAGCATCATGCCCTGCTTGAACATCATTCTGCTGCCTGGGTCCTTGCTCATTGAGTCTCTAGCAAATAGTTTCCTGGATACCTGTGGTGAGAGGAAGCATTCACATATATGCCTGTAGCTTGAGTAAGTGGGGGACCCTTAATTTGAAAGCCTGGATGTCTTCCTCTTCCTTCCCCTTCTCCTCACTGGTAATGATGCTTTCCCTAGCAGAGACTGGGCTAAGCATTGCCAAGGGCCACATAGAACATTTGCTGCTGAAGCCTTTCTGTAAAACACTTTAACTGTGTCAGGATTGCCTGCCCCAGACATCATTTGCTGCAATGTTGGACTTTTAAGCACTTCTCCCTTGAGTATCAGGATGATTTGGGCACAGGCTCCTAAATATTCAGTCCATCTGTGGAAAATGCAGAGAACTAAACTTAAGGTTTCATTCTCAATTTTTTTTTTTCAGTTATACCCTGAAATCTGTAGAAATGGAAGATCTCTGAAAGATATTTGGATTTTTTAAAAACACTGATTCCAGCATTCTGCATCCACAGTATTTCCCAGTGTTGTGTTAATGTACAAATGCAATGGATAGCTTTCTTAAAACTCTCAAAAAAATAAAGAGGCCACAGTGTGAATTACCACCAGGTCCATGGGTTTTCTTGCTCTTTTCCCTTTGGAAATTTCCTTATATTATATTATTTTATCATTCCTTTTCATTGTTTTTGCTCTGGAATGCTTTTGAAAGGCTTGGATAAAGCTATTTTCGTTTACTCCCCTGGGTAAAGGGGTTAAACTAACTGTCTAAGGGATCGCACTTCACTAGTGCCAGACATAATTGTTAGAAGCTTATCATTTGGGATTTTTATGAAGAGAATGAGGAGCATAATAAGTATTCTTGCAGTGCCAAGGTAAAGTAGCTTTATGTCTGAAAGTTAAGAGAAGCTTCAAGCGGCAGAGGGGCTTCAATTTCCCCATTGATAAATCATTTGTTATTTGCACATGATGATTTAAATTTAATATGAAAAATCTGTAGTTCTTACAAAAGAAAAACAGCCAGAGGGAAATGGTGCCTTTCAATCTACAGCACACAGCCACTAAAGGTAGAGCAGAACACTTTAACAAATAAAAGGTCATATGAGTTAATTAGGCTTTTTTCCTCTTCCATTTAATAAGAAACAAAGTTACCATGGAGACTGACTGTGTAATGCATTCTATTTCGGTACAGAAACACCTTTTAGAAAAAACATATTTAGTGAGGAATTTTCAAAGTGAATGCTCTGAATAAAACCCACATGAAACCTTTACTTTCTCTTTCTCTTATTCATTTGTTTGTGCATTACTGGTTCTGTCCCTGATGTCTGGTGGTTGTCTGGGAAGAGTTCTCTGTTGTCTCCATAGAATAAATATGTGGAAGTAGCAATATTGGCAAGGCAGCAGCCCTACCTATCTTGAGATTGCAACCCAACAGGACAAATTATCTGCAGATCTGATACTCCTGGGACTCCTGAATTCTTTGAATCTCCACTGAGTTGTTTTCTAATGCCATGGACCTTAAATTCCCTGTGTCTAAATTGCTTTGGACCTTGTACTACAGCAGTAAGGCCTTCACAGAACAGAGAGAAGTCTCTTTCTGGAACCCTCCATATTTCATTCTTGGCAGGGCATTGAACCAGGACTTGGTGGAAAGAGAAGCATTTTTCCTCCTGTTTTTTATTTGGTGTAGATACCTATTTCAGAAGAATGCTTCCCTCTGATGGTTTTCTACTAATACAAATATTTCAATACCACTTTCATCTTGATAGATGGTGTGAAGTACGTTCTCAGGCATCAAACTTGTCTTCTCCAGGCTGTGCTTTGAACAGGCAGCTGACTCAGCTCACCATCATTTGCTGAAAGGACACCTATAAGTTTCCACAAGCTGAAGGGATTGCCATTACCATTTCTAATTGTTTTGATTTTTATAAAAAGAAATTTCGCTCATGGAGACCGGGACTATAGTTATAAGACTTTGAGTTTTAATATTCTAGCTTTATATTTCTCTGTAATAATTCATTCAGGTTATTGGATGATATATTTTTTACCTGAAGGAACAGTCCCAAACATTTTCTGATTTGTAATTAA
The DNA here is from genome assembly GCF_000696875.1 of Nestor notabilis. Classification (NCBI taxonomy): domain Eukaryota; kingdom Metazoa; phylum Chordata; class Aves; order Psittaciformes; family Psittacidae; genus Nestor; species Nestor notabilis. Next base: position 20,599 of record NW_009913337.1, read on the forward strand.
GTTTACCTTGACAACAGATTTTTTATGTGAGCTTTCATATGAACACAACACAAATTTGTTTCTCCAGTCACAAAAAAAGCTAATGAAAATAGATAATAGTAATAAAAAAGTAAATTATATTCACAAGTGTTTGAAATGTCAGTATTATTTCATTATTCAATGTTTCAGAATACTAGTGTTTAGTAAAAGGAGATTAATCTTACCCAAAATCAGGTTTAAAAATTAATTATAAAATGCATATAATAAGAATATTGTGGAGGACTGTCATTATCTGTTCTCTAGATTAAATACATATTGAAATATAAATTGCCTATGTATTATAACAAGTGAAAAGCTCTCCATAAGGCCAGAGGTATTTTTTTCTGGTTTTCTCATTCATTTTCAATTCCTTGTTTTCCTTTGCACCTAAATCAATTTAAGGAAATAAAATTACACATACTCCAATTTAAATATTTCTTTTAAATAATATACCATTCTCAGTGTTTTGACACATTCCTAAGACTTTGGCTGCAAATGAGATACTTTTAAATGTCTCACAAGGAGTCCTTATCTATCAGGAAAGGAGGCAAAAACATCTGGACAAGCCTGATTATGGTCTCCAAACAGAACACGTAGTAGCTGTGTGGAACCAAGCATAATCTATAATAGGAAAGGATTACTTGGGGCACTTGGTAGAAGTGAGACCATTTAGAAGGGAAGTGATTTTTCTTAAATTTATTCCCTAAAGAACAAAAGGAAATATTAAATATTTAATGACTATGCAGAAAAATAAAATTGCCAGCTTTAACTCAATTTCCAAGACTGATGGATGCTGTAGTATTTCTACAGCTACACAGATGACTAAGTACTTGACATATACCCATAGTTTCTTAGAGACATACAGAAAAGCTAGCAAAATATTGGAAATACTACTACCTTTGATGGATTTGGTAATTGACCAGGAGAATTACTCTAGCACGCAAGCCAGATAGATAGACACTTTCAGGATGACACACTCATGTTATCATTAATAGTGATAGTGGGAAATTCAAAGAAAGTGTTCATAATACACAATTTTTATAAAATATGTACTTCTAAAGATTTTTCAGAATGAAGTCATAATATAGGACTGCTCTTACTATTTCATTGATTTGTGGTTGATGTTTATAGAGAATGATGTATATTTCATTTGCAGTGAACTAATAAATTCTAATATATAAGGTCTTACATAAATTTAGAATATGAATCTATAATATAACTTTAAAATAAAACTAAGGAATAAAAAAAGAGTAAAATTAGATACCCTACAAGAGATGGTTACCAGTGTAATTAAAGCATAAAATCATGTTTTCCTTCCACCAGCCATATTCTACAAATCATGTAGAAGAGGACCTGTTGAGTGGGAGCTGTATTATTTAACTTAAAATGTCTGAAAGTGAGATGTCAAGCCTGACCTAATCGCTGTAGGATGCTTTATGATTAAGAGAGGAGAATAGGCACTATCAAATAAGGATTAATGTGCCCTTTGTTGGACTATGATCACAAGACAATATAATTTATTTCTCTCCTCTGATAATAAAAAGAGCCTATGTTGCACAGGTTTTCTACTTCTTAGATACTGCAGATAAGGATGATTCATTCCCCTTGTTTCTTGTGAAAGTACACTTTCTTTTCATCCTATTCTCCAACTTAGGCACAAGAACTTCTTTGAAAGGGGAAGAGTGCACTGTGTTTCATTAATACCCAGAATAGACTGAGCATGCCATGGTTGCTTGCATCTTGAATCACAGCCAGGGTTCTAGGATTGGCTTTTTGTATATTACATATGTTGCTTACCCTGATCACAGCTTTTCATTGAAATATTGGTGCTTGAGCTTTGGATACAAAGTGTAGATAAAATCTCTTTCCTGTAGAATTACAGATAATTAAATTAGATTCTTACAGGCAGAAACACTACGGGAAACTGCATTCGAGACAGTGCAAATTGTCCAAGAAGGATTATTCAAATATTGTAATCATTTTATATGTGTCTTGGAATCAACTGACAACTAGTGGTCCTCATGTTCTTCCAAAAGCATGACTGATTAATATCCCTAAAAAGATAAAGAAACACAAGTGTCACTGTTGCATTGTTGTATAAGGCAATCCTTTTATGAGGTTCACAAGAAAAGGTGTCCTACTCCTTCACTGTGCAATCAGATCCACGTCTATAAGAACCGTTTCCAAAAAGTATCTTTCCTGATAAGGAACAAAACAAACACATCAAACCTGCTGCAACTTCTGTATGAAAATATTGACATCTTCAGCCAATTGGACTTTTACCTTCATATAAGCAAAGTCCTTAAATTCTATGATGAGGCTGAACAGGGTTCTGTCACAAATGACTTAGCAATGCCAACCTGGAATTCTTTAATTGAATCATATAGTGTTACTCCTTTTATCAGAGAAACAGGGACTCTTGCAACTACATTACAGATGCTAAAACACGCACCTGACGTGTTGCAAGCCATCCAGTTAGAATGTCTTCAGTGGTTTAATTTTTCTCTTCATTTTTTAATCCCAAAGGAACTGGCAGACATATGGCTTTTTCAGGTACCCAGTAATTCCATGCTACAAATATTTTTAATTTTGCTTCTTTGAACACATTTGTTTTGCTTTAATCTCTGCCTTGTTTTTGTGTCACTGGAACACCTCCTATGAAGATTTGCTGAAGGAAGAAGATAATGGTTAGACCTCCCATGCCTGCACTACTGATCTTTCTACATGTGATATTTTTCTTTTCTTCTTCACAGTAAACAACTTCATTAAATTGTAGATGAACAAGTACAAATGTGCCAAGACATTCAGCTCAAACTGTTAATTTTTAATGATGTGATTTTTCAAGCTGGAACTGGAGCCTGAGAACATAGAGTTTGCTTTTCAGTATTTTTAATAGGTTTTATAATTTTAATAATTTTTAGAAAGTTATGGAATTTCTAAAACAGTGATGGATAACTGTGTCCATCACTTTAGAGGAATTTTAAATATGAAGTGAGAAAAGTATTTTGAAGGGAATTGGTGTCTGATGAGCAAGCTCAGCAAGTCTGCTATGGGTAGCAGCATGCTTTGCTTAGGAAACAATTTTGAGAACTTTGTTGGAATTAGCTGAGATTCTTTGATGAAAGCAACAGTACTTTCACAGCTGGGCATTCATCTATGCATCCTACAGAGGATCGCTTTGTGGCATTTTAAGGATTTGCGGTATAGATGGGGGAGAATATCATCTTCCAAGGGTTTATACTCTAGACTGAGACTGTAGTTTACAGACATAAGTAAACAAAATCAATTCCAAAACAGAAAAAAGTATGTGGTTTTCAAAGAAATAGAAATTCGAAAGAAATCTGAACACACAGAGCCATGACACAGCTTAAAAATCCCTGCCATTAAATATTAGGACTAGATTTTACCATCTCACCCAAATCCTATGAAAGCCTGACTGGACTATTCCACTGCTTTGCTGGATATGTGGGCAGTAATTTTACCTCAGCAACAATCACATTGTAATTTTCCATACTCTCTTCAAAACCCAGGATGAAGTGTCCAAACTGTTCTTTTAATTAGCTTAAATTTCAGTCCAAGTTCAGGCTGCCTTCAAACTCCACCTGCCCTTGTGCTTGGCACATCAAAGTACTCCTAGAGAATGCCCTGACGTTCCTTTGAGAAAGGACCCAATTTGTTTGTTCCACCTGACATCCTCACTGCAAGGTTTCCTCCAAGAGTGCCAGCCTCCTACTACTAACATAATTAAGTTACGACTAATATTAACTACACTATAGCCATTACTATGATTAATAAACTCTTAATTAATATGAATTAATTTGAGCTTGGGTCTGCCCTGTGGCAGTGAACGCACAGCCATTCTTTCTTGTTAAATATCATCAGGGTTTTTCCAGTCTGCATACCCACAGAGCCTCAGACCAGTCTAACCAAAATCATGAACAACTTCCTCACTGAGCCTTCTAGTTATGAGAGTAATTTACAGTATTCCTTTTCATTTGGCTGTCTTTCTACTTCATTTAGAATGTAATCACTTGCTCTTTTCTGTGTCCTAATTTCTAAATTTGAACTTAGTTTTTCCATTTTATTTCAACTTTATTTTGCTTTAAAATAATTTTTTTGAGCACTGATTAAGGTAACCGTGTACATTAAAAGTTGTTGGGTTTGCTGGTTTGTTCTTTTTTTTAAGTATGTCCTCACTGGAAGCACTTTATGAAAACAAAATAAATACGCATACGACAAAGTGTTTAAAAAATTGACTCTAGCAAGTGGCAACACAAATCAGAAATGAACCATTACATCCTAAGTGAAAACAAACTATCACAGTTTTGTTGAGAGAAAAGGCCTGAATTCCATAATTCTAACCAAAACGTGAAAATGAGAAATTAAGGGGTTTTTTCAGATTGAATTATAGCCTGTTTTGTGGCTTGGTTTTGAACTTTTAGTCAAACTCACTATAATCTCTAAGCACCCATAGAAATATTTAAACATATGTCACTTCCTCATGAAAGGAAAGACACCATTAGAAATTTGGCAAATACAGTGCATTTCATTTAGTGTTCATAATGACAGCATAAAAAGTCAATACAGCGTGTTGAAGCAAAGAGATAAAATTCTCAGCAGCTTCATTCATTTAGAGAAAAATAAAAGAAATACTGGCAGCCTGGGAAGGAAATCCATTGAACGGGAAAAGCAGAAGCTGCAGTGCCCTTTAAAATATTTTTTGCCCTGGATCACTAACAGAGGAGCACCCACACTGTAGTTAAGGTGCAAGTATAGCACAAAACTTATACTTACTTATTTGGTTATGCTCCTTCTATTCGGCCAAAAATGTTTGAAATCTCGTTAGCATAAGTCAGCTGTGTAAGATTCCTAATTGCCAATATTTATTGACAACTGCTTTCAATGAGTAAACCACAAAACTTGAAAGTTGTTGAAGTTATTTCTCAGAGAAGGATAATTCAATAAAATAGAAGGTAATCCATTAATGATCAGCAACTCTGATAGAAGTGCACAGTTTGGTAGTTTTAGACTTATACAACTGGTTTTGGCCTGACTTTCCCAAGAAAAATACTAAATGTTTCACTTTTTTGTCTGCTTGACACCTCCACATGCTTTCATGTGATTAAAAAAAGCCTGGTTTTTTTTAAAGTGTCTTCATATTTGTATTTGGTCATCTGTGTGTGTCTATGCACGTGTCAGAGTAAGCTACTGTGTTCTTGGGTAGAGTTCTTATTTCATTCGATTTCCCAGGACTAACCAGAACCATTCACAGCACAAGAACTGGGGCCATTGCACCATGGGAACCCAGGGACAAGATGTATCTTAACAGTAAATCCATTTATTAAACACTGCTGTTTGCAGTCTTCAGAAGAAATTTCTGCAAGAGTTCCTGGAAAACTGTGGTTGCTAAATTTTGCAATGATGATGATGGTTTCATTTAAGGATGAAAATACTTACATGTCTACATGGTCTTTGTTTCTTCATCATGTCTCCTTTGTGCTGAAGATATATCTAAAACCCTTTTTTCCATAGCTGTCAGTATTAAATGTTTGAAAGCCTGGATCTTTATTTGCACAGGATGCAGAGAATGTCAGTTACATTATAATCCAAGCTTTCTGTATTATCTCTGAAAGCAACCACATACGATTTCAGTTCTTTTGCAGTAAGCTCAAAATTGCTGTTTTCATGTGCCAAACATGGCAGTTGGCAGTTCATATCCTAGCTCATGCCATTAAACGATCTTGGGCAGTGGGCCATGCCCAGTATGTACAGACAGGAGAGGACACAAGCTTCTGGAAACATAAATGGAGTGTACAACTCTTAAGCTGGCTGCCCATCCCCATCTGCATGCCCTGCTTTGCACCAGTTTCATACTGTGAAATGTGCAGAATTTTGCCAGTTGAGGTGGGCATCGTGAGAGGCCAATCTTATTCTGTGCACGTCATGCCAATTCAGAGGCAACAACAAAAGAAAGAGTACCCTGCAGGGATACAATTCTACCCCCTCAGTGCATGCTTGAATTTGTTCAAATCAACGGTTCTTTTCTATTTGCCAGGTTTATGCAGCTATTAAGCCCTGGAGACCTGAACTGACAGTAGAGAACTGAGGAAACCTGCATGCTACTACAAAGTTTTATCATTGTATTGTTATGTTTTACTTGCTGGCTTTTCACATCTGCTGCTGATTTACATTCTTACAATAGAAAACTCTATTATATAGTTCACCTTAGGACTGTCATGCTGGCAGTAGCTTGGCAGGTTTGTGTTGATATGTCAGGTAGAGAAGTCCATATTTGAACATAGCACAAGAAAAGTTTGCTCTACGGTAAAAGGAAGACCACCGTACAGAGATACAAACATGGTTAGGCTAAAAGTGGTTGGAGCACGTCATACATTTTTGTCTTCAATGAAGCCACATAACAACTTCCATGTTTTTATTGCCTGATGCAAAGAATTAACCAGGTCATTTTTAACTAAATGTTGACAATTAATTACCAGTAATTCCTACAGCTGCCAAGAACAGGACCATGGTTCATAGATCAGACAGAAGATTGGTGCTAATTTTTCTAGTACAGGTCTTGCACATCTTACAATGATCTGAAAACGGATCTTGTACATTACTGGTAATTCTTGAGTGGAACTTAAATTGATGTAAAGGCCAAAGCTTGCTCCCTGTGTGGGGCTTTGGCCAGACCATACCTAAAATTCATGAACCATCTACTTAATTCCAAAGTCACAAAGAAAATACCTCAGATAATGTGGAACATACTTTCTATAATTGTCAGGACCACGCAGTAGAGAGGTACTCCTTTCTTATTTTGGCAAGATGTGCAAAGAAAGAAGGGGTGAAAGATACAGTAATTTGTTATATTTAACACTACAGGAAAAAATTGGTTGTAATAAATAATTACACAAAGTAGAGAGACCAGGAAAATCAAGTTTCTCACTTTGGGGAAGGTGTCATTTTGTTCTCTTTTTGTGTGGACAGGGCTTTTACATGCTAGTGGAAATGTATGGGCAGAAAAGAGTACCTACAGAATCCTAAAAGCTCAAACTGTGAAATCTGTCATTGCTGACTGCCTTCTTAAAAAAAAAGAACCCCAAGCAGCTACTGCATTCAGAAGCATCCACCGAATTTTAAGTTTCCTAAATTTTCTATTTTTATGTATGGAGGAAATAAAGCAGAAGTAAAATTGTGAGTGGTAAAAGAGTCCCTTTAGTATCTGTACTTCTGTAAAACTGGTGAAAACAATTTCACTGCCTGTCTTGGTTAATTTTCCTCCATAAAAGTTCACCAGCTGATCAGTGCTCATTTTCAAGCTGGAGCCCAGTTAAGACTAAAATGAAAAGAAACAACTTCTCCTTCAGATACTATGGCAGAACTAAAACAAAAACCCCACTACCTTCTGCCAACCTCGTGATTAAACCTAAGCAGTTGAATTAATTTGGTGACTTGGTATTTGATACCATTGATTTATTGATTCAATTTCAATATTTGCCTTGATTTAATTCTTGCATCAGTTCATTGTTAGTTAATCTCAGACAGTAATAGTAGCTTTAATCATTGATGTGTATGTTTAATTCTGGATTAGCTTGTCTTTTTTATAAAATTCACACAAATAATCTGGTTTGATCCATTCTTTTCACCTGCAACGTGGGTCAATTCCTCTAAAACAAAGGCATTCAAATAAAGTATTTGAAAACCAGCTGGTTTTCTTTCTAAATTCATACCTTTGCCTCTCATAGTTGCATCATGCCAGTCAGCAATAAAGTTGTGGTTTGACCCATGAATTGCTGTTTACTGGCACTCCCAGCAAGAGTTGTCTTAGGAATGTTGTTATTATCAGCAGCAGAAAAAGAGTCAGCAACTAGAGACTGTGATTTAAAAGAAAGTAAACTGAAACTATAGTATAACCTGTGTCTTTTGCCTCAAAATAAAACACTCAGTGCTTCCCCTTAGTCAGGCCAACAATGCTTTATCACCCACCTCCTGTGTAAACAAAAATAATTATTTTATTGAAGATTAAGTGTGAACAATATCAATAATCACAAAAAAAGAAACTAGACTGGTGATGGTTTATTAAATTTGAAAGAGAGGATGATGAAGATAGCAAATCAACAGTGGGTTTGAATATCTAATCAGCAGACTGTCCTAGGCATATCTGTCACCACAGCACATCCCCTTAGACCTGCTGGGGGATAGCATGGGAACAATGCAGAGGCAGCAGATGTGCAGGACCCTGAAGGCGGTGCTTTGTTTGTCAAGACAAACAATATTGTGCTGTACAATCAGTGTTTCCACACTCTTCAGTTTCTACCTACAATGTGCCGCCAGTACGTATGTGCATGAACGGCCACAGTCACTCATCAAGACCATGCTTCCAGGTACAGCAATGATGCTTTCTTCTATGTGCTTTCTAGAAGGAATGACAGTCTTTCAATGACACCAGTGCTGACAAGAGATCTCAGTTTTTTCTGAATCAGACACAATCACCAGAACCCTGAAGTGCAGCATTGTGATGTTACAACCATAGCCACCACTGCACGCAAAGGACTAACCAACCTTGGAATGCTTCCTTGCCCACCTGTAACAACATGAATGGACAGTCTTCATATCCTTCTGGTTTTTGTTCAAATACTGAGTCAACCAGTCTGTTGCATAATCAGCATCAGATCTGTCAGAATTTCATGAACATGGTGTCCTCCATCAGAAAACTATGCAGACACAGCTCATCCCAGACTGAGAGCACAGTGTGGTCCCTCTGCACTGTTTGTGTGGGCCTTGCTGTTTCATTTACTAGGAAGACACTCAGCCACTCTCTCATGTAGCACTTGTGAGCTATCTTCCCCTGCATCACCTTTCAGTGACACAGGACATATCAGAACAGCGCATATTTCATGGTGCTTTTGGCAACTTTCCTTCTAGCCAGAAAAAGCTGGTTTAGATATAACACTGAAGAACCCATTCTAATGAACATGAGGAATTATCTATAAGAAATTAGCGGTCTGTGTAGTAAAAGGAGAATGAGTGCCCGTTAGGCTTTCTATCCAACAGAAGGCCCTAGAGGACTTGCAGGAATTTTAGTACATAAAGGGATTTCTAAGAAACTGGTCTTTCTCCAACAATGCCACAGGCTTTCCAGAAAAGATTGCCATTATCTGCAACAGGCTAAAATTTGGATTAACGCTAGAAATGTGTGCCTAGGAGATAGCTGTGTTAAAGCAGTTAACCATCAGTATTGCAAACTGCAATTATAGGCAAATAATATATGTGAATCCTTGTTATTGCTCAAAGACACAACGAGCAATTAAGAAAACTATCCACCACAAGGGTCCTATAGGCAAATATATCTGCAGCTTTACCAAATCCAGCAGAACTTCTACCCTGCATTGCAATGATCTGTATGCAGCAGTTTGAATTCAATGAATAGGATTTAGGAAAAAAAATGGAACAAAGTAATGGATAGCTATGAAAAAAAGAAAAAGAAAGATAATCATGTACATTTTAAAGACAAAAATGACTGGGTTTCAAGATGTTATTTTCTCATATTGCAATTATCTGTGTACTCTGAGTTTTTAGTAAGATAATTTAGGGGCATGAAATACCTGATGAATAAGTTGCATGAATAAAAATTCACCTCTTACCTCACAGTAAAGAGGGACAAACAAAATGTAATTTTCCTGTTTTAAACATTGAATGAGTTGGGTTATTTAAAGATAGCAGTCAGTTGTGCTAGGCACAAACTAGTATGACAGATATCTTTCACATGTTAACAACAGAGAAATTCAAGTTTAGATGGTAGCTGCAGAGCTGCCTTGAATTCAAGTTATGGGATTTTGAGCCCTTAACAGAGAAATTTAGACTGGGTCTTGATATGATTTTTTAAGATTCAATATCCATTTTTTGGTAATTTTTCTCCCTTTGCTGCAAATGATATTTTCCCTTGGAATTTGAGGAAAAGGAGTAGGAAAAAATTAATTTGGAAAAGGAGTAAAGGAAATGAGTATTTAGAATGTGTGGAATGCTGAAGTAATAGAGGGGCACTGTCATACAGAACTGTAAATATTTAAAGTATTTGTGTGGAGCATAGATACAACCACGAAAAGTATGTGAGCAGTATCAGGTATATAGCCTTGTGCCCTCTAGGTTCAGCTGTTATAACCATAACATAATATACTGTGGAATGTGACCATCAAGTCTGAAATAGAGGTGGCTACTGGTGTACACTACAGAAACCTCTCTCCTAACAAACATTGGCTGACAAGAGCACGCTTGGCTATCTGTGCTAGCACACATAATCAAGGTCAAATATCAAATCTTGATGTCAGCCCAACAGAGATAATTTTTTCCCACTGTTATCCTGATAGAAAAAAAAGACCTAATGTTCACAGGAGTGCATCTCTTGCTTGTGCCTTCCCAATGACAGATTCTACCACTGTGATGAACATGCAAGGATGAGCTAGACACCTTCAGGGCGAGATACAAGATACATTTTTGTTATACTTCATATCACATGCATATTCTTTCACACCTCAGAGATCCTCTTGAAACAGAAACGAAAAGTATGGGAGTATCAGCTAGGTCAAACAAGGGAAATAAACAGTTTTAGGGAAAGCAAGCAGATTGTTGTGCAGATAACCTGTTTAGACTGTGTCAGTAGTGAAGGCACATGAATTTTACAGCAGCTAGTGTTGAAGATGGATTAAAGGCATTAGTAATAAAGGTACATGATATCCAACTTGGATTATAGTGCAGTCGCTTGTTTTTATTATGCTGAAAACAGTATTTTACCTGATATTATTACATAGGGAAGAATACAATATATGTATAGCTATATCTGGGAAAAAAAAGAAGAATAAGACATTTAAAATAATGTAAGGTATCAGTTTGGGAAATCATATTCACTTTACAAATACAGTTCAGTCTTAAAGTTTTATGGTTTCATAACTATCAACATACTGCAGCTGATATTATTTACAGTCAGTCTTTCTTAGAGCCGTGTTTCACAAGCAAATTTTTTAATGCTGTCTTTTCTAGACCAAGTTGCCAATTGACAGAAGTGACTACATATAGAATACTCACTGTCACTCTGCCAGACCTGTCAGTGGAAATTATTGACACTAGCAGTTCTCCTTTCTGTCAGTAAAAGAATTCAGAGCTGCAGCTAGCAAGTACTGGAGGAACAAGTTTAATACATAAACATACATGGTACATGGAAACATGTATACACTGAAATGGGTGATAAATTTTTTCCATGGGAGGGTAGGCAATGTATAATCAGTGTCATAAACAAACCTTTCACTTTTCCTATTTCCACATCATCTCCAGCTCTTTTGAAGCTGCTACAGTAACCTATGCCTCTTCAGCCACTTCAGTGCTAAGAAATAAGTTGAAGGTGGCAAAAAGGATCCATGCGATAATTTAATTTCAATTCTCTTTGTGTAGAGGTAACTTTGGCCAACAAACAGTCAATATCATACAGTAGGAAGAGAATGGGGTTTTTTTATTATTTCATTCTGATGAATACACTTATGAAAGGGATGCAGAATTTAGCTAAATTTGAATATAAGTGTGTTTAAATTAGTATCCTAATTTGATTACAGATCTGGAAATAAATGCCTAAAGAAAAAAAAATCTTAACACTGAGGTTTGCAAGTCTTACTCTTTAAGCTGTAAGTCTGAAAAATTTCCGTAACTTACAATTTTGGTGTAGCTGGACCAAGTTGAAAGAGAGTCCTGAAAACTCATTCAGACCTTGTTTTCACAGCTTTAGGATCTTTGCTCCTCCTCACTGGGTATAAAGCAAGGAGTAACTTCAATTTCACATACAGCTTTAGAATTTCTTGTAAGGATTTGAAATTCTTTTAATTCAGAAATCAAAAATATTGTGTGTATGTTTATATACAGTTTCCCCATATAGCTGCCACTTTCAGAAGCAGAATTGTATGCAATGCCTGCTGTGATTGCATGGGCTCCCCACCAGGACTAGAAACAGATAAAAGGACCACCCACTGAGAAGAGGCACCACATGTGTGAAGCCTAGTTAGTTTAAGGAGCAATTAAAAAAGCTGACTGGAAAGGGGAAAAAAAATAATCAGAAACTGACTTCTACCATGAGGAGTGTGGCACCTTGCTTTCTTTTCCTGGAAAAAGGTGGAAAGTAGGAGCCCCATATGCCTTGAGAGAGGAATGACTCAAATGTATGGATTTGGAAAATGCTTAAAATGGACTCCCCCAACTGAGAAGATGCATAAGATTGTGTTCCCAAGCCTCCATCACATTAAGCACAACAGGCTTCTAATATCTGGAGAGTTCAGGTGAAAATTTTGATATATGTTTTATCTTTTCCAAACACTCTGTACTCCTTTTGAACATACAAAAGGAAGTTTCTGCTAATAGCTCTTACTACTACTTTATATACAAAAAGGATCATCAATCTGATTATTGAAAATACACACTGTTGATGTCAAAGCGAAAATCTACTCAACTCCACACCTACTATTTTTTTCTTGTAACAAAATAATTTGAAATTGTTGCAGGCTTATCCCCCTTACTTGAGATATTTTTAAAGTAGGATGAGCTACTGAATGATGAAAGGAACTTTTCCAGCATTTCAGATTATGAAAACATGTTTTTTACGTGCCTTCATTAGAATGTGTTTCTACCCATCAAATGATTCAACACTTAATTATCACAATGCATGGACATCTTCATATAGTGTGAACATCCATACTGTACTGAATTCTTTCCAAGTCCTTTCATGCATTAGACTATACATAAACCTTGAAATGAACTTCTGAGTGTAGTTTCTTCAATAGGTAACTCTAAGACTTTGGCTGAACACAAAGAATAACTTTTCAAGATACTCTTTACTGCTCGTCAGAAAATCACTAGGAAAAGTTTAATCTCAGTATATCAAGTTTACCCTTAGGAGACGATGATTCAGAGTAGTCAATCAAACCCATTTAATTAATAGATACCATTTGGTACTTTAGAGGCCTGACACACTTGGGAGATATGCACTCGATCTAGTCATATTTTTACATTAGAGATTTCCTAAAGGAAGAAAAAATTCGGCACTGGAGCATTCTGAGAAATGAAAGCAATCTATAGGAATGCTATTTAAGTCTTTCACTGTCTTCTCATTTATTACTGAGTAAGAGCTATCTGGCCTTTTAAGCATGGTTTGTTTTTAAAAGCATGTATTTGCTGATGGAATGGAGGCAAATACCTGTTAACCTCAAGCACCAAAAATATCTAAATAAATAATAATATCCATCAATTATATTTTATAGTGTTTTGATTTTGAAAACCCTGCACAGTTAACAGTTAATTGTTGTGATATGAACTCATTTGCTGCATACTTGCTGCATTCTTGCTCAGTTTATAGAAAACGTACTGCAAAAATATTACTTGTTCAAACAGCACAGAATGCCTGTTTTCTGTATCGGTGCTTTTTTCAAAAGTAGTATCATGAACAGACTGCTCAGTGTCTTGAAGTATACATCCAAAATTATTTCAACCTTTCAAATAAGATTAATATCTTTCCTAACTTTGTGTTTCTGCTTCTTATCCTGCTCTCACTCCACCTTTCTGGAGCTAAACTGGTTTATATTCACTTCTCATGACTCATGTTCTCATATTTAGGCAGAGAAATAAAACCTCTATTTTTGCATCAATAGCATTCTTTAAACCAAAGAAGTGAAAATAATGAAAGAATATAAGCAAAAACAATTTAGAAATTATAGTATATGTTTTTCTGTAACATGCTGCAGTTCTTTGACCAAATGGCAGGCTGCTCTCACCATTAAATTAAGTAAATCCCATCCAGTAAGACTGCATTCTTATGAAATCTTGATACCCTCAAAAATCATAGAGATTATTACTTCAGAGATTGCTCTCTTAAACTTCATATACTGGTAGGAGGTCTGTCTAGCAACTTGCATTCTCTGGTCAACTCAGAAACTTTTCTGTTTCAGTAGGAAAATAAACCCTTCATTATACTGCTCCATGCACTTGAAGGTTTCCAATCAGCAAATTTTTTTCTCCAGGAAAGATACAAATGCTTCATATCTATAGACCTTCCTTGATCAGGGGGCAAAACTGTTGGTCAAATAGTCCTAAACAAATTATTCTCTCCTTATTAGTCCAACTAAATCAGTCATCTTCATTCTCCCTATCTTACTAGAAAGAGCCAGACACTTGTGGGATGTAATGCCTATCCCTTTGATATTTTTCTTAGGATGGGTTTGGTCGACTTCTCTTTTTCATGTCTCTTTCCAGTAAAGGTGTACTTTATTATTTTCAGTACAATAGATAATATTTAGAAGGCTATATTCAGTGAAATAATGTCCACCTTTTTGCATGTTTATTCTGTTAGTGCCCTGCAAGAATCATGTTGTTTTTTCCCTTGTGGTATACGAAGAAGAAGGTGAACCCAGCAGTTCCTTGCCAAGATTTCCAACCCAGCCTTGTCCTACACTTTCTATATTGTGATGCAACAGATGTTGTGTATAAAGTGGGATTGATCGCTTCTCTAAAATCACCAGAACCAATATTTGACCTGAAGGAATTTCTGAAGTTCTCAAGCTTAGGTGGGTCTTCTGCTGGGTGCTAGTCTGACATGTGCGACTGAGGAGTGTATTGTATAGTTGGAGTATGGAAGCCAAGTGGTAGTTATGGTGCATTCTGGGAAAGTCTCTGATCAGATGTTCAGTGGATCCAACTGCAATGATACTGCTGCTCAACCTAATGAGCTGAGATGCTCCTTCAGTGGAGTTCCTGCCTCCCTCCCTCATGTGACTTCCTTCCATGACTTAAGGAATATCTTGTCAAAGAGTGTGAGCATTTGAGTAATTGGAATTAAATTAATGATCACATGACCTTTTGATATCATCTCATGCCTGAGAACACTTTTAGCCTGCTGTTGTATGCATGCTGATTTGGAGAGTCAAAAGGCGAGGACAAAATGTAATCATTCAGTCACTGCAATCTTAGATTTAAAATGGTGTTCATGCAAGAAAACAGAGTATATCTTACTATGTCAAACCTGTCCACCAGTTTTCTGCTATAGTACTGAAAAATTAATGGAGAACTTTTCAGGCAGAAAAGTCCATCCACATACGTATATGCAGACTGTGCTGCATATATAAAGAAAAGTAATGCATTTACTATGGAAAAAAAAAATCTACAAAACACCTCTGCAGTGGAGTAATAAAATTATTTTATGGGGAAATGTTACCCTTCTGAACAATAAGATAGCAAACCAGAATGGGCTAAAGCCGTTTGGTTTCATTAACTGAATTGAACTCCTCCACAATAATTACTTTCCCTTCAGTCTCACATTTCACTGAAAATTTGGTTCATTAAAAAGTATAGTTTACCATTTTATTTTCTCTATTTACACAAGGTTTATCATGGTAATGCAGTCTGTCATTCTTTACACAGTCATGTAGCAAAATATGAAACAGTTGGCTTAGAAAACCCTGATTCCCAGCTTTCCTTATATGGCATATCATTGGCAAATGCCTCTCATGGATATCACAAAAATGTAATTATAATGTCATGGGGTTTTATCATTCAGATGCAGTCAGTATTAGTCTGTTTGAGGCTACTGCATGGGACTTTGAGTCTAGACAAAGCATGAAAGCAAAGCATCAGCTGACAATGCCTTTTGCTGTCTCAGATATCCTCATCAGTCATATGTTAGTATGGCTGTATCATCTACCCTGATCCTCTATTTTATCATGAACAAAAATGCATTTTCAAACTGACTAGCCTTTGATACAGTGCCAGTGTTGAGAATTTATGGGACTTCCAAATAACAAATTTCTACCTCTTCCTTACACATATATTGGTAATGTAAAAGAATATGCCACACAATCTGTGTGAACAGTAGTACAAAAAAAATAAATCAATCAGAAGTATATACAAGGGAGTAAAGAACAATATGATATTGTCTTGAATTCTGGGGATTTCCTTTACTGTAGTTATTGTGTCAAAGCTGTGCACAATATGGTCACTAGAGTGTTAATGATAAGGCTAAATTAATGATCTGTGACATTATAACCACAAGCCTGTTACTGCAGCAGGATGTATTGGGAAGAATCCCCAGTATGAAGAAATATCATGCTTCGTTTGCTATGGACACAAAGGCAAAATTGATGAAGATGCAGATGCATTTTGTAGTAAACTATGTTCAGAGAATGAGATCACAGTCTATAAGACCTTTCAGCAGTGGGAAGAGGGGACATCACTCCTAAAACTCCGAAGGCAGAATTATCCTTGTGCCCTTGTTTCACACCTACAAATCTTTTTTTTCTCAAAATGAAGTACTACAATGCTGCAAAGCATAAAATGTTCATATTCATATCATTTACCAGAGGAAACAGAGTAGAATTTCTATTCTCAACAAAGTGTAGCTTTACCAAAGTCGTAGATTGAATTGACGTATAAAAACCAGGAATGAGATTCTGTTTCTTGCAAGCCTCTAGCTTGCTTTCAAATGAAAGAAAACTCTTAAGAATTAACTTGCATGTCACATTTCATTTGAGACATTTTAACTAGGTTAAAACACTTTAAGCCCTATAGCATACCTTATATATATTCTACTTACATATATCATATCTTAAAATACCTTAGACCAAAAATTTTATGATAGTTTAAGGAAGAAAAACTACTTCCATTCCATTCCATTTACTGAGGCCATCTGTAGCACCTTAGCTTTACAGATCATTTTAATATATCTTATTTAAGATTTGAGATGTAAACACAATAAAAGGCAACTCTAAATTATATATATACTTCAGTAATCAAGTGCAGACAAATGAAGTAGGCATTCATGGTATCAATTTTCTCAGAAGCTGAATAGTTGCTAATTACAGTAGACAGTATTCTATCCCATTTAAAATACCTAGTAATACTTTATGTTTGTTACCAGGAAACCATTAACACATTATAAGGACGATGAAATAGCTTAGTAATGCATAATTTTGGTTTTTAGCCTTCCCTTTTCCCTGTTAACCCTTAATATTAGGTATTTTCCTGTGCTTTTATAGTGAAGAAAGGAAATATTTTTCAGCACTCATGAAAGATATTATATTTAAGGTAGAAATCATTTACATATTCACATGGTCGGTAATGCAATCCAAATTTACATCAGCTAATTTGTTAATATATCTCCTGACCTAGAACAAGCCTTTAAGGCATAAAAGATTTCTCTGGCACTTCTGAAAGGGTTGCCATTTGTTATCCACTGATATAGTTTGTGTGATGATGTTATATTTGCTGGAAAGCAATTTAAATATGCATAACATCCTAGTTGTTTGGGTTTTTTCTTGTTTGGGGTTTTTTTGGTTTGTGTTTTTTGGTTTGGGTTGTTTTGAGTTTTTTTCTTTAAGTATGAAATATCAATAATTCATATATTAAATGAAGTAGGAATTGGCTGCAGCCACAAATCCACAATACACTGTGTTTGGCAGGAATATCAGTTTAAGAAGTTCTTGCTCCCTACCTAACTCTGCTTCTGAGATTTAAAAGCAGATTGTGTAATCTTAACCACATATGATACAGCTGACACAATGAAAAGAGCAGCATGTTCCTGGATAGGAATGGGAACAAATAGCTAGACATGCAGACAACGTTAAGCCAACACTGCTGCTTAACTCCTTCAACTGAGAAGCTGTGGTTCCACCGAACTCAGAACAGGCTTCAATCTGTTCAGCCATTACTAAAGGTAAGGTGCCATTTCTGTGCTTTCAGAAATGAATTGTAATAAATCATAAAATAGTGGAGAAATAATTTTCAAATTACAATTAGGATTGGTAAACAGTGGTGGAAAGCCATACTAATACCACTTAATAACGACTATCCAAATAAGGAAAAGCATGTTCAAAAAAGCTGAGGAATGAGGACTGTGTACTGGAAAGCAATAGCTTGGAAAAGAAAGTCACAATGGTCAAGCAGTTTAGAGTGATATCCTAGTATCACTCTTCAATGTAAGTGCAGGGGATTATTTGAGAAGAGTTGAGAGATTATCGTTTCCTTCATTACATGACATTACTGGACTAGAAATTGCATGTAGTTCTTGCATTTACCCCCCTAAAAGCTGTAGAAAAATTATAGTAGGAACAAGAAATATGACTCAAATTATTCAGAGCTAGGAAAATACCTTTTAGATGTAGACTGATGTTAATCAAAAAGAAGCATAAATTATTTTTGTACATGTAAACAGATCTTCTGGGAGAAAAAAACATTATATATGAATGGGTTGTTTGGACAAAGTCTTAAATATCCAGTTCCGTAAGTTGCTGAGACACATCATATGCTAATGACATTGCCTTATGCAAATAGTTTTAGTCTTTTACCCAATAAGAATTCTTTGTATCAAAAATAAATGTATTCTAAAAATATAAGAAACTTCTTTCACACAAATATAATAAACAAGAGTCTAAGTTTATTGGATTTTGAAATTTGATGTAATAGTTGTTTCTTTTCTCTAAATAAAAAAGGAAAGAAATGTGTAGCTTTATGAACATAGTTGGAGATGAGGGAGTATGAAACATCTATACATTCATGAAAATATTATGTGGAAAAAATTACTTAAGTTTCCAGAAAAGAATGATCATATAAAAGTCAAAATTCCTTAAATTCCATCTTCTTTACTCCAAATGTATGAGCAGCTTTTTGAACTGTTAAAAAAAATTACAAGCTAACAGAGAAGTTTTCCAGCATTTCATTAATCAAAGCCTCTAGAGATTCAGACTGACTGATTTTAACAGCAAAATGTATCATCAATATATCAGAAAAATATGTTACTATGATAAACAATAAGGTGTCCTTCCAACTCTAAAAAAAGAAACCATTTAAGACCTGCTTATATCCAGGCAAGGGTTATTTTTTCAGATTTGCTGACATGAGAAGTAGTGTCAATGAAGATCTGCTTTGGTAAATAACAGCGACGTGTGTACAAACATGAGGTGTTCAGTTGCTCAGCGTTGCTCAGTGTTGTCCATTTGAATTTGAATCAAGAAGAAATATTTCCTGTTAATTTTTTATTTAATAATGCTTATTTAAATAAAACAAACAATACAGGTGCAATAGTACAGAACACTAGCATCATTTTATTCATCCTGAACTTTCTCTACAAAACTTACTAAAGCAACATGTCATATTTATGACATTCAGGAGAAAGGATCAGTGTAATAAACCTGCAACACACAATGCTCTGGCAGGAGACTGATTGGTTTTTTTCTGGCACAACTCATACAATCTGGATAATGACCACCATAGATTGACTTTTTTTTTTTAGATTGACTTTCACAGTTTAGGCCACGAGAGGACAGGATGCTATTCTTGTCATGTTTGTACAGTGACTCATCTGCCACAGAAGTAATAGAGGCAGAGAAGAAGTAATGTCTTTGTAGTAAGTCTTTCCAGAGTAGACATCACCAGAATCTGTGGGGTGAAATATGGGAGGAAGTGGGAGGAAGAAGGAAAATTAGAAAATATGAATTAAAAGGGAGGATGTGCAGAATTGCTGAGCTTTGCAATTCCAACTCTGCTCTTCCTCAAAAATGAAGATTATTAATTCCCTGCTCTCACAACCAGAGCAAATGAGATTTAAACACACCAAATCTGCACATTCCAGAAAAACAAATGCTACTGCAGCCTTCATACTTTCAACATTTCTTTGAATAAAAGAAGAGGAATGTATAAAGATGGGCCTGGATCATGCATGAGACTGAAGGAATAATTGGGGAAGGAAGCATGAGGGAAGCTTGGTAAGTTGCAGCAGACAGTGGTATAGGACAGGAGAATAGTGAGTGGTTTATAGAAGGACATAGCGGATCAGGCAGGCTTGAGCAATAACAGAGCAGCAAGAATTGCAATAGGACATCTGCAGCTGCTGTAGGGTGTTGGCATGAGTATATGTGGGTACATGATATTGGGTAGTATTTATCTTTAAGAGTTGGGTCACCTGGATAGCAGAGCCCTGGTACTGGAGATGCTAGTGTTCTTTCTTCTTCTCTAACACTGCTCTTCGTCTGTGTGGCACTTCCCCATAGTTGCTGACTGTAAGATCGGTGAAAGACAGAAAAAACATATTAAAAGAGGGTGCTAAAGGAAAGGAAGAGCTATTGAGTAATGTCACCAGCTCTGATGAATGTCTAGCATTCCAGCCGGGCTGCTAGAGACGTGAAATGCATGTGTTTTGGCAGATTAGAAAATAAATCTAAGCCCAGAAAATGCTGCTGGCTGTTGCAGTCTTTCTCCTTTTACCTAGAAGGCTTTCAAGATTAGCTGTTGATGCAAGAAATGGCTATGGGTTCAACAAAAACAGCTATATGTCATACAAAGGAAGATCCTAAGTGAAACAGCTTCAGTCCTGAGTGCAGGGGAAAAGAGAAGTAATAAGAGCTGGTGTGATGAACTCTTTGAGTGTCCAAATAGGAAAGGATAAGAAAAGACTGAAAGGGAAAAAGACTGCTCATTAAAGATTTTGGAGAGAAAAGCAGGCTTGCTATTTATAATACCAAGATTGAACTTTGCATGAACTTCAAAGCATATACCCATTTCCTGTTTAGAAGGCACTTGGGAGACATGGGAAAACCACAAACCAATGAGGGAACATTGCGTTACTGAGAGGGTCCAGTGTAATGACAGTGAAAGAGAGCAGAGCAAATAGATGATCTACTGGGAAGGTAGCTGCAGAAGAAAGCGTCTTTGAAGGGAGCACATAGTGCAGTGAAGAATCACTTTATTTAAAGAGCAAAAAAAATGGAGGAGCCCTGCATAACTGCATGCTGTAATTAGAGGGAGGAGTTAGGAGAATATTTCAGAGATACAGACAGATAGGCAAAGCAGCATTTGTCGGAAAAAGGAATTGATGAAACAGTGATAACATCTGTGGAAGCTATTAGACAACAGCAGGAGATATTGAGGAAGAACAAATATGCTGAAAGTATGTGATCAGAAAGAGGACTAGAGCAGGAAATAACCTTGTGATCAGCAG
>NW_009913337.1:41670-59438 GCF_000696875.1 Nestor notabilis
ACAAGTGGGAAGGTCTGGAATAAATTTGCTGGAAAGACCTTAAATGTACAAGGAAGTAAATGATCAATGGACACATTTTGATATAAAAAGTTACATTAAAATCTTACGGGAAAAATATTTAGGGGGTTGGTTTTATCTGAATGCATATGAATTTTAAGGAATAGGAATAGTATGATGATGTGCATTTTGTAGACTATCTGCTACTCTGCAATCCTCATCTTGATTGAAGCCTTTCAAGTTACTATACTATACATACTGTTGTCATGGCTTAAGCCCAGCCAGTCATTCAGAACCACACAGCTGCTCACTCAGTCCCCACCTTCTTCCCCCGCCCTGCTCTCAGAGGGGTGGGGAGGAGAATTGAAAGAAAGTAAATCCCACGGGTTGGAATAAGAACAGTCCTAATTAAGGTATAATACAAAACTACTACTGCTACTACCAAAAATAATAATGACAAGGGAAATAATAAGGGGAGAGAATATAAAACTAAAAGGGGAAGAAAAGAAAAAAAAAAACCAAAAACTAACAAACAACAAAAAACCCACAAGTGATGCACAATAAAATTGGTCACCACCCCCTGACTGATACCCAGCCCGACCCGAGCAGCTATCTGGGCCTTCCAGGTAGTTCCCCCCAGTTTCTATACTGGGCATGACGTGCTGTGGTATGGAATACCCCTTTGGCCAGTTTGGGTCAGGTGTCCCGTCTCTGCTTCCTCCCAGCTTCCCATGCCCCTCCTCACTGGCAGAGCATGAGAGACTGAGAAGTCCTTGATCAGGATAAGTGCTACTGAGCAACAACTAAAACACTGGTGTGTTATCAGCATTGTTCTCACACTAAAGTCGAAAACACAGCACTGCACCAGATACTAAGAAGGAGAAAAATATTACAGCTGAACCCAGGACAACTACATTATATGACAGTAATTGTATTACTTCTGTACAACAAATAGCATGGAAATAATATGGCTTTGGGCGTATTCTTTGTGTTCGCGCATGTAAGATCATTTCAGACACATATATGCAGACTTAATTCATTTAGATTTACAAAATATACTTAAGGTGCATTGGGCACTCTGCCACCAGGTCTACATGTGAGCCAAAGCAAATCTGCTGATGGGTATCTTTCCAGTCATTGTAACAGAGGCACAGAAGTCCTTTGCCTCCCGCGTAATCATGACACAACATTTAGTAAACCTATTATAATCACCTGAATAGTGGGTCTTTCATGACCAGTGTTCTAGAATTATTTTGTTTCCCAAATGTTTCTCGAAAACCAAAGAGGTCATGAAGGACAAGGTACTAGCAGTATCCAGGATTAAAGCAAACTTGCTTTGCTGAAAGTTTGGCTTAAAATTGTCCTGCTTCAGTCTTTTAACCTGATTCCTGATTTCTGGTTGTATGAAATCAAGCAGAATCAAGCCTTATCATTTCTGACCATGATACTAATGCTAAACAAAAAACTAATAACAAAAACATTATTAGAAAAAAAAATAAATAAAAGGAAGAATGACTTTTATATTCAGCGAAAAAATAAATGAGAGCAAAAGAGCCTAATTAATAAGTGAAGAGGAAGAAAATTAGTGGTGATGATATAATTGCTGAGGTGCTGACTGCTCTGTTTTTAACGAGGGAAAAAGGGCGGGAAGTAAGTATAATTAGGAAGTAATGAAGCTTCTCTAAATACATCTGTTTCTAAAATAGAGGTAAGAACATGCTGGAATATATAATGGCTATGTTCACCAGCATTTTCGTTTGTACAGAAACTATTGACCAAGGCCAGATTTTCTTCCGTTTAGACTTCTGTGACTACGTATTCAAGGAGCACAGGGGTTATCTAAGGATTTCTAGAGGATCTACATATAGCAATTAACCTAAAATATTCTAAAGTGCATTGTCTAACTAATTTCTGATAATGTTCATAAAGAAATGAGAGCACAACACACATGTGATGCTGGAGTTAAAAAGTAATGCAATTTTTTTTCTGGTAAGTAGTGTTTGTTAGCTCAACACTTTTAAAAGAACATACAGGTTGTTATCTAAACTTTGAAACACTGGCTGCTGGCTATCTGAAAATGGTTCTGTGATTTCAGTTCATTTCTTAGTGGACTGTAGTCAATCTCTGATGTAGTCCACAATATTTATTATCTCCACTGTAATTTCCAACAGGCAGGGCAACACTGAAGCTGGTATTCTAGAGAGTTTGCCTTTAAGGGTGATCCTCCAAGTTCATACTTAGGGCACCTAGCACATAAATGTAAAGACATTCTTCGTGTTTCCTGAAATTTTATGTCCATGCTGACTGGAAGATAGCCAATATACATGAAGGCCATGAGGGAAGATCCAAGGAACTACAGACCTGTTACTCTAACCTCAGTTACTGGAAAAATTACAGAGAGGATCATAATGGGTGCTGTTGAAAGACATGTAAAGAACAATGCTATCATCAGGCATAGTCAATATGGGTTCACAAAGAGAAAGTCCTGTTTAACTAATTTGATGTTCTTCTATAATAAGACCACCTGTCTAGTGGATAAAGAGAATGTGGTGGACACAGGTTTTCTGGATTTTAGTAACACTTGTGGTACTGTCCCTCACAGCATCCTTCTTAGATAGCAAGTTGTCCAACTGTGAGATGAATGGGTTCATGGTGCACTGAGTGATGAGCTGACTGAAGGGTAGGGCTCAAAATGTTGCACTGAATGGGGCTGGCAACTGGTCACCAGTGGTGTTCCTCGGTGCTTAATTTAGGGCTAGTTCTTTTCAATATTTTTATCACTGATCTGAATGCAGGAGTTGAATGCACCATAAGCAAGTTTGTAGATTATACTAAATTGAGAGGTGTTGCTCAGTATCTTGAGTGACAACAGGCCTTGCAGAGGGATCTAGATAGACTGAAGCAATCACCAATGGCATGACATTTAACACGACCAAGCCCTGGATTCTGCACCTAGGAGAGAGTAATGCCAGGCACAAGTATAAATTGGGAGAGGAGTGGCTGAAGAGCATTCCTCTACAAGGAAGTGTGGGTGCTGGTTGACAGCAGGCTCAACAGCAGTCAGCGGTGTGCCATGGCAGTTAAAGGACAAACCTCACCCTGGGGTGCATCAAACAGTATAACCAGCCTGTCAAAAGAGTGATTGTGCTGCCATAGTCAGCATTGGTGCTGCACAATACCTTGAGTATTGTGTGCAGTTCTGGGCCCCACAATTTAAGAAGAATGTCAAGGTCCTTGCATGTGTCCAAAGCAGGGCAGCAAAGCTGGCAAATGGGCTGGAAGGAATGTCCTGTGAGGAGTGGCTCTTTTGAAAAGAAATTTAGGGGGTGACCTCATTGCTCTCTACAGCTTCCTGAGGAGGGGAAGTGGAGAGGGAGGTGCTGATCTTTTCTCCCTGTTATCCGGTAGTAGAACACATGGGAATGGTTCAAAGCTTCATCAGGGGAGGTTTAGACTGGACATTAGGAAGCATTTCTTTACTGAGAGGGTGGTCAAACATTGGAACAGGCTTCCTGGAGAGGTGGCCAATGCCCCAGCTTGTCAGTGTCTAAGAGGCATTTGGACAATGCCCTTAACGACATGCTTTAACTTTTAGTCAGCCCTGAATTGATCAGGAAGTTGGACTAGATTATCATTTTAGGTCCCTTCCAACTGAATTCTTCTCTTCTCTTCTCTTCTCGCCTCGCCTCGCCTCTCCCGTTCCATTCCATTCCATTCCATTCCATTCCATTCCATTCCATTCCATATAAACTTGTTGGCAGGCTAGTCCCTGACATCACTCTGAGACCATGGATAAATTCTCACAAGCAGAAATTTCACAGGCTGTTTCTACATCTAACGCTGTAAGAGAATTTGTGGGTGTTATAAACAAAAATAATCCCATGCATGGTAAACTGCAGGGACCAAATTAAGGCAGAGATAGTATGTTTAATATTCTAAAATTTTAACCAAAGAATGAAGTTACAGAAATGGATGATGATAACAGCATGCATAGGGTGTTCAGGAGTTAAATGCAATATGGTATAAATTGCAAATTACTTGCCCGTATTGGCTTGATAGTCAGTAAACAAGTCAAATACCAGTTTTACATACAAGAAGATCTAAAGGGAGCTGGTAAAGAAGTAAAAACTATGCTTTTTGTACCTGTTCATCTACAGAAAATTACAACAATGCTGTTTCATAGGTAAAAAGGTGGTTTACATTTTAAAAGGTGTTTTGTATTTCAAATGAACATAGGCAGTTCCAAGTTTCATTTTATATTCCCAGGTCTCAAGAGCCAAATTCAATTCTGATGTCACACAAAACTTTCAATGTGCCTAAGTTCTTCCCCATTTATGTTCAAGGCTGTGCAGCTATAAGGGATACCAGATATTTTTCTTGCAGATAAAACCCATTTATTCTAGAAAGAAGTAATATTTGCACAGTGCCTGTTATGACAGGCTATATCTCTAATTGGTGTCTCTGGCAACATTTAAAACATAAACACATTTAGTGTGTGCTGTACCAAATAAAAACAATCCTGAGTTTATACAATTCAATACAAAATAGAAACAGAATGAAGCAACAGTACTATTTATCAGTATTTTATAATTCATTGAACCTAATCAATTACATTTAACATATTTTATAACAGTTATATAATAACCGTGGACAGAGATCAAGGATGATTGAATTGAGTTGAGCTTAAATAGGTGAAACTGAAATCCAGATATAAATTCCTCGAGCTCATGTAGTACTCAGATCCAAGCATTGCCTTGCACTGTCTTCTATGGATATACATTCTGTAATATGATATTGCAAACCAACAAGGCTGGTACAGTTTGAGAGTTGTGCTATAATTAAAGCCCTCTTACTTTCTTAAGCATTTGTCATGGTTTAACCCCAGCCAGCAGCTAAGCCCCACACAGCCGCTTCCTCACTCCTCCCAGTGGGATAAGGGAGACAATGAGAAAGGTAAAACTAAGAAAACTCACTGGCTGAGATAAAGTCAGTTCAATAAGCAAATCAAAAGCTGCACATGCAAGCAAAGCAAAATAAGGAATTAATTCAACATCCCATGGCCAGGAAGGTGTTCAGCCATCTCCAGGACAGCAAGGCTCCATCACACATAATGTTTACTTAGAAAGACAAACAGCTAATTTCAAATTTCCCATCCTTCCTTCTTCTTCCCTCTACTTTATATGCAGACCATGACACCATATGGTCTGGGATATCCCTTCGGTCAGTTGGGGTCAGCTGTCCTGGCTGTCCCCCCTCACAACTCCTTGTGCACTCCCAGCCTGCTCACTAACGGAGCGGCATGAGGATTAGGAAAGGTCTTGACATTGCAAAAGCACTACTCAGCAACAGCTAAAACATCAGTGTATTATCAACAGTTTTCATCACAAATGAAATCTCACAGAAGATGGATATTTCAGGTTGGTTTGGTTTTGTCTTTTTTTTTTTTTTTTTTTTTTTTTTTTTTTTTTTTTTGGTGGTGTGTGGGGAGGTGTTGATTTTTTTTTTTCTTTTATTACTGGTGGTTGTTGTGTAGGCACCTCTGTTGCCATACTACTAAAAAAGGAGCCTCTGCTGCCATCCTGCTATTTATGGGGTGGACCCACAATACACATGTTCTCAGAATTCTTGATATGGAGAAAAAACCTTGGACAGCCCTTATCTTGCCAGGTAAACAAAATTTTTGAGCTCTCTTGAGGGCTACCTTGCCATGTGCAGATGACCTCTACCCAAACATAATTTGAGAGCCTACATTTGTTTAGCTGATGTTGTATTCACCTCAGCTTAAAAAACCAAACCAAACCAAACTAAAAAAAACCCCACGAAAAGCCTGCTTTTGTTATTTTGAAACTGGGCGGGGGGTGGGGGTGGGGAATCAGGCATGCAGATGGGGTCTGCTTTAGCTAAATCCATTCTCTTCAGTTCTTCAGGCTCTTAAGTGGATGGTGGTATTAAAGATGGTGTGCCCCTCTGAAGTATTCAGGGAATGCTGGGCTGCTCAAGGATATTCCTTACTGAGGACTCACCAGCAAAGACAACCTTATACATAGCATGGTTCAAGTTCATCCGGTTTGCACATTTGGCAGAATTTGTGATGTGTGGACCCTACCAGATATCATAAGAAACTACATACATACAGGGTATGTTGATGATTTTTGTAATTTTTTTTGGGAGGGGGGGGAAGATCCCCTGTGTTACGTTTATGCCAATAAAGTATATGGTAAGAAAATGAAAGAACATTAATTTTCCAATTGTTTTTCAGGTTCAGCATTCTGCTCCCACAGAAACCAGTTTTTCTTGATTACCAGGAACAAGTAAACAAAGACCATCCCTAACTGATCTGTCATTTAGGGCACCTACATCCTCTTCGGCAGTAGTTTAGTGCAAACAAAGAGTGGGCAGGCTTAACTTTTTCATGCATTAAACAATAATTCCCAAATGACAGGCAGATAAATCGTACATACCTGCATTTATCTTCCACTATGTCCCAACTATAATTCAGAAAAATATAAAAAGGAAAATATCCTTAAAAGATCAGCTCGCTAAATTAACTCTTTAGCTCTTACAAGAACCATGTATCAAAAATGTGGAACACCACAGGCATGGCAAGGGAAATAAGAAAGACTGCAGCCAATTATCACAGGAACCCGTGGATTCAAAGGGTTGCCCTTAAAACTATGTTACTGGTGCTGTTGGGCAAGAGGTGCAGTTCTTGTTCTGCTCTTCACATCATTCTTTGTCACTGAACTTACAGTGTGCAGCTTCTTCCCATTACTCTTTTCTTTCCCTCTTCTCCTTGCAACACTCAGCAGTCTCAAATCTTTACTTCTGGAGGGTGCTCAGGTGCTTTTCAGGAAAAGCATAATCTCCCCTCAAAGCATGCTACCAAACCCATTCAGCTTCTTCTTAAAATAAAATAACAGATCAATAAGTGAAGAGAACATATACTGTTAGGGTGAATATGTTGCAACTTGATAGGAATTAGGTGCACCCTGCCCTTCTGTATGACAAAATATTGGAGATGGTAGAAGGAATGAATAGAAGATCATCTGTCATGTATTCAAAGTTACTTTAACCAACATAGCATGTAACTTACTATTTTATACCATGACTTTTGTTTCTATACCATTATAAGAAACTATAGGTGAATTGCCTACAAAAGTATTTTACAGAATATTTAACTGTCCAAGCTAGTACAGCAAATGTACATAAGCTAATTAATCTTCTTTCTTAAAAAAAAAAAAATAATTTTCTTGTTCTCCTTGAAAATCAATGCCTAAAGTGCTAACACAGTTGTCCTTCTTGCTCTTCTATAATCCATTCTATCTGCTTTCAGATAGATACCTGGATTCATCTGACCCATCTTTGGATTTCTAGCTGGAATTCTAAGTGCGTATTTCTGTACCGTGACCCTAAAATGCCTTTGTAGTCAACAAAAAGAGGTACTTGCAAAGGGTGACCCAGAACTTTGGCAAGCATTTCACTCTGTGTGGATTATGCAGCATGTACAGAAACTCAGCTTCTAGCCTAAATAACTCCATTAAGTCTCTAAAGTTAGGTGGAATTGAGCCTTGAGTGGGTCTTAAACCTTGCAATAGTAGAGGCACATGGCAGTTTTCTAACCCAAATGATATTAGTGAGAACAGTTAGCAAAGCAGGCAGCAGACAAGTGAAATCAGAGTAGTATTGGTCTTCCTCTGTGTTGTGGTTTAAGCCCAGCTGGTAACTCAGAACCACACAGCTGCTGGCTTAGTCCCCACCTTCTACCCACCCTGCTCCTGGAGGGATGGGGAGGAGAATCGAAAGAAAGTAAATCCCAAGGATTGGGATAAGAACAGTCCAATAACTGCAATATAACACAAAACCACGACTACTACCACCAAAAATAATAATGATAAGGGAAATAACAAGGGGAGAGAATATAAAACTAAACTGGGAAAAAGAAAATAATAAGCACAAGTGATGTGTGACACAATTGGTCACCACCTGCCGACCGATACCCAGCCTGACCCGAGCAGCGATCTGGGCCTTCAAGGTGATTCCCCCCAGTTTATACACTGTGCATGACATGCTGTGGTATGGAATAGCCCTTTGGCCAGTTTGGGTCAGGTGTCCTGTCTCTGTTCCCTCCCAGCTTCCTGTGCCCCTCCGCACTGGCAGAGCATGAGACTGAAAAGTCCTTGGTTGGAGTATTACTTACCAACAACTAAAACATTGGTGTGTTATCAGCATTGTTCTCACACTAAAGTCGAAAACACAGCACTGCACCAGATACTGAGAAGGAGAAAAATAACTGTTACAGCTAAACCCAGGACATTCTGTCTTTTGGTATTCCCCCAATTTCCTATATTACCTGCAAAACCCACCAAAATTCAAGTAGTGTAAGTTTTTATGGCATTGAATGGAAGAAAAAATCAAATTCGCGTTTTCCTGTATCTTAACTCTTTTTTTTTTTTTTTTTTTTCTGGTTATCTAAAGTTTTGATTTTGCTACACTCCAGAAGGACACAAAACCAGAAAACTTTAACTAAGTATTAGCAATGGTTCTTGACACTAAATATAGACATCACATACAACAAGAAGTTTTCTTTTCATTTGGCCTGCCATGACATCTTCTAGAATAATTAATTCTAATCTTGACACCACAGAGTTTTTAATAAAATTGTGAGACTTCAGAAGTTAAAAACAAATTACTAAGAAGATGGTAGGATAGAAACATGACTTTTTCCGCAAGTAGTTAAAAAGTGGAAATGTAACAGCATTTGGAAAATACAGAGAAGTGTAAATACAGGGAATAGCTGAAGTTTTTCCAAGAGATTCTGACTTGGCGAATCAGGAAAGCTGTATAAAAAGAACATGATTGAATAGTGAGAACAAATAAATCATGAATAGTTCATTAAAAAGGGTGATGAATGTTTCATTGTGTGTAATTCCAAATTGTACTAGAAAGTATGTGACAGGTGCTGTAAGAAAGAGTTTCATGTTATTAGGCATAAATCTCTTAACCTGCTTACTTGAAGTTGTTGAACATGTGCAGCCATTGAGTGGTCAGAATGCTCTACCTCTCTAAAATCCAGATTGTTTACTTCATGGTAAATCTGTTCTAGCTTTAGCAACCAAGCTAAACTAACAAATTTAGATGCCTAAATAGTAGCTAGTAAACACAGATGTTCTCTATAGCTAACAGACAGGAATAGGCAACCTGCAGTGGGCAGAACAACTCATCCCAGGGCATCTAAGGATCCTTGACAATGTCATTAATGATCTGGGTGATGTGGCATAATGTACCCCCAGCAAGACCTCAGGTGACAACAAGCTGGGAGGAGTGGCTGCTACACCAGAGGGTTTGGTTGCCATCCAGAGACATTGACAGGCTGCAGAAATGGGCTGACAGGAACCACATGACGTTCAACTGTGAGAAGTGAAAAGTTCTGCACCTGGGGAGAAACAGCTCCCTACAACAGTATGTGCTGGAGGCCACCCAGCTGGAAAGCAGCTTTGCAGAAAAAGACCAGGGGGTCCTGATGGACCACAAGTTGGACATGAGCCAGCAATGCACTCCAGCTGCAAAGATAAGCAGTACCCCAGGCTGCATTAGATGTGTTGCCAGCAGGTCGGGGGTGATCCTTACCCTTGACTCAGCACTGGTGAGGCCACACCTGTGCAGCTGTTTCCAGTTCTGGGCTCTCCAGTACGAGAGAGACACAGACATACTGCAGAGTGACCAGTAAAGGGCCACAAAGATGACTAAAAGACTAAAACAATTGACATATAAGGAAAGGCTGAAAGAGCTGGGAGTATGTAAATTGGAGAATAGGCTTGGGGCAATCTTATTAACATATATAAATGCCTGAAGGGAGGGTGTAAAGGAGACAGGGCCAGGCTCTATTGGTACTTAGTGACAAGACCAGAGGCAGTGGGCACAAACTGAAACACAGGAGGTTTCCTCTGAATGTAAGGAAATATATTTTCACTGAGTGACTGAGCACTGGCACAGGTTGCCCAGGGAGGTTGTGGAGTCTCCCTCCTTGGAGGTGCTCAAAAGACACCTGGACAGAGTCCTGGGCAACTAGCACTAGGTGGCTCTGCTTAAGCATGGGGGTTGGACCAGATTATTTCCAGAGGCCCCTTCCAAACTCAGCCATTCTGTGATTATGTGGAGGAAGCTTACATATTACACCCTCAACAAAAGCTTGTTTCTCTTACTTGATTATGAACAAAAAGGATGGTGAACAGGTGGTCTCAGAGGTTCAGCTTCTAGACATACGAGGTTAGGTTAGATGATTTTGATGATTTTCACTCACAATTACCTAAACACAGATTTAATTGCTTTTGGACATATAGGCATAGACAAGCCCTTAAGATGACTTCCGTATTTTGTTAAATTTAATTTTCACCAGTTCGATAGACTGTGAACAAGGTCCAAACTAGCATGTGAAGATTATAAAAATTCCTATTTCATCTGATATCTTATCTATTTTTTTCCTTATTGTCCTGGGTTCAGCTGTAGCAGTCGTTTTTTCTCCTTCTTAGTAGCTGGTGCAGTGCTGTGGTTTTGACTTTTGGCCTGGGAACAATGCTGATAACACCAATGTTTTTAGGTGTTGCCAAGTAATGTTTACTCTGACCAAGGACTTTCTCAGTCTCATGCTCTGCCAGGGAGGAGGGGAAGCCAGGAGGAAACAGAGACAGGACCCCTGACCCAAACTGGCCAGAGGGGTATTCCATACCACAGCACGTCATGCCCAGTATAGAAACTGGGGGGAACCACCTGGAAGGCCCAGATCACTGCTCGCATTGGGCTGGGTATTGGTTGGCGGGTGGTGAGCGGTTGTGTCCTCTCCCCTTGTTATTTCCCTTATCATTATTATTGGTAGCAGTAGTGGTTTGTATTATACCTTAGTTACTGGAGTGCTGTTATCTCAACCCGTGGGAGTTACATTCCTCCAATTCTCCTCCCCATCCCTCCGGGAGCAGGGGGAGGGAGAAGGGAGGAGTGAATGAGTGGCTGCGTGGTTCTGAGTTGCCGTCTGGGCTTAAAACCATGACACTTATGGAAATGAATTCACAGAAATCAAAATTGCACATCATAAACACAGCAACTACAGCATAATTGTTGTCAAAAGCTACCACATAATTGTAACAAAATCTTTCAAAATATTTGACCTTTGCCTTATTCTTTGTAAATGTTATTAATGTAGCTAATTTAGTTTGTAAGTGGAAATTTTGCAAACTGCCTTGAAGTACCTTAAAAACAGTCAAAGAAAAGCACACAGAAGTCAACATGGAGTGTAGTATAAAACTTGATTTTCTTCCTCAAGTATGAATATAACAAAGTATTTATTGGAAACCACTCACTAAACTGACATTACTTAGATCTTCAGAAATACCAAACTAAGACACAATTACTGTAAATCTCATGAATTTTTAAAGTGCTTCCTCATTTTGTTCATGCAAATAGCATCAGAGTGTAAAGTATCATAATTCCTCAGCTGAAAGTTACTATTTCCATTCATCACCGTCCTCAGTTCAAATACAGTTACTATCATTAAGACAAAGAATCAGTCAGGCTGAAGTGAAGAGCCTCAGGTCCAACCTCCTGCTCAAAGCAGAGTCAACACTGAAGTCAGAGTAAGTTGCTCAGGGATTTACCCACAGCTAGTCCATGCTGACTATTCTGAATTACCTCATTTTTCTCCATGCACCCACAAATGTCTTCATGATTTTCTCAGGGAACAGCTTGAGGATCTTCACATTGTGCTTCTTGGCATTTTTGAGGACAGGACATTTGCTTTTCTCCTGTCATCAGGAATCTCCCTGCCCTGAAGTCTATGATCATTCAGACGTGGTAAAGCTAGCATCCTCTGCATCCTTGGAAGCATCCTGTTTTGTTCCACGGACTTCGATAGCTTAAGATTTCTCAGGAGAACCCTAACTTGTTTCTTTTCCACTACTGTTATTTCTTCTCCTCCTTAATCCCTGATGCTAGGCACAAATGCATCATTTGATGAATCTTGATTTCAACTTAAGAGCAGTCATAACTGACCCACTAACAGATTTCTTAGTGTAATTCAGTGGACAGTATGGAGGGAATAGCATTCAGTGAAGCTAGGACCTATTTCAGCCATCACTGTCAGACAAATAAATGCTTGTCAGACTGAATCCTTGCCTGAATAAGATTTAGATATCTAAAATCAGACTAGACAGATCCCATCTCCTATGTATACACAAGGTAACCATGGAAGTCTGTACGTATGAAATATTTGAAGGTCTATTTAAAAAGAGACAAATCGGAAATGTTTTCTGTTATTTCTTTGTATGTTATGTGTAGATAATAAACTTCTGAGAGGTTCATTAGAGCTAATGGCAAGTTATTTTCAAATACAGACTTTGGAAGTTGAAACCAAAGATATGAGCATTTCCAAGTATGCACCAAATACATAGTTATGGACTAGTACTTGAAGATTCGTATCTTTTGGATGCAAATGTTGGCTTAACTCATTTCCTTGTTCTTCTATCGTCACATTGAGGGAAATTCATCATTCATTTCAGCAAATTCTACTCTAAGTCTGATCTTTTGGAGGCTTAGTTTGTGTTGAAGAAATAACAAACAATGTTTTACGAAGTCTGTGTTCATAAATAAATATTTTGAGTATGTTATCTGTACAAGCAACTCCTAGCTTACTGTCCAAGTGTAACTTGCCATTTTTCTGTGAAACATTTACATTCTGCTAGACATGCTGAAGTAGCTTAATGATTCAATATATAAATGCATTCATTACTTATTTAGTGTAGTATCAGATGAAAGAAAGCAGCCAGTGTCACCCAAGGATTTTCCACTTTGTTAAAAATTATCATGATAGCACTGACATTGAAAAGGAAGCAATATGTATTACTGGGGTTTGTGAAGTGAAGAGGTGAAAAGGGGCTGCTCCTGGTGCTGCAGGTGATGATGCAGTTTTCTTCCTGTTGTTATAAATGATCTGGCCTGAGAACTTCTACTCTAGTGTCACTCAGAAAAATGTTAATGACTTTTCAATCCTACTTATCTTTTTTATGTCAGTGCACTACCTAAGTTCAAGGCACTGTCAAGGAATATATTTGTGCTCATAAATTAAATCAGCAGGTGATCAATGCTTAATGTTTACACTGCAGACATCTCAAGATTCCTTAGCACCTAATTACATTTGTATTATCAGATTATTGTAGAAAAAACTCTTGGACCAGCTTCTTATCCCCAGCAATATGTGTTATGACACTGATTTCAGTGGTGTCCCATTGAAATAAGGACTTATATGAATTAAGAATCTAACTCTTAATGGAAGAGACATTAAAGTTGGGGGAGGGGTAAGAGTAGAGGCGTGCCCTTTTGACATTTTTATCAGACTTCATTTGCTTTTTAAAGATGGATTACAGAAGAAGAAAACCCATCCAGGTTCATAGTAACCTAACAGATTTGTTAGCCTCTTATAATACAAAGAGTTACAGTATCACTATTGGGAATAAATAAGAATATTTAGGTAACAAGTTGCACAACACCAGCACCCAGTTTCCATTAAGTCCAGGCCATATATAAGCTTTTATAGCACAATTGCCAAGACACTTGAGAAGAAACTAAGGAAGAGATTCACAAATTCGAGGGTAAACCAGCTGCACTGGAGAATCTCAGAGGAATGCTTTCATGAAAACTCGTCTAGGAGGAGCCAGTATGAGCTCAGGAATTAGTTTACTCTCCAGTTACTAAGCCACAAGAAAAGCAATCTTGAAGGAAAAGTGATGAACAAACCTGAGGCTCTATTAAACCAGGAACTCAGTGTGTAGCATGAGAAGTACAAGCAGAAATTTCAGTTCTTTAAGCAGCCTGATAAATAGGTCTTGACCAGCTACTGAATGAAAGGTAGTGCTTTGGCTATATAGATTATCCGCACCGGAGGCTGTATAAATTGTTTCTATGTTACAGTGTAAGGATGGGAGAGTTGGAGAGCAGAGAACCAATCCAAAGGATTAAAAGAGAATATGGAAATCCTGATTGCATATTGTAAAATCACATCTTGCAAATTATTTCATGAAGAATGATTCAAAAAATAAAAACAAAAAAAATCGCTGCATTGTTTGGATTACCTGACAGTAGCTGGGACTTTTGCATTTGTCAAGTTCCTTCACCATGAAACTGATAAATACTTTAAACTGTGATGCCATCTTCTTAGGAAATGGGTTATTTGTACTCTGTACAAGATACTGAACATCCAGTTTATCTATTTTACATACTGTTAAATAAAATGAGCCAGAGACCATTTTCTGGCTCTGAGATCAATGTTTCAGCTTCCCCTGCTGCACATCTAAACCTCATATTGAAGCTTATAGCTCTATATAACACCCAAGTTAACACCATCTAAACACCAGAATGAGTTCAGTCTATGACGTGGCACATTGAAGACTGAGCCTGTCACAAGCAGGTAAGATTGAGTTAATTTTACATCAGAGGCCAAAGAGGACACAGTAGAAAATGCTTTTTATATCCTATGCAGACAGCTGTGCTGGCACTACTCAATTTCCTCCTAATAATCTACTTAACAATATATGTAAATCTTTTAATCTGAATGGTTTTGAACCCTTGATTCACAGTTGCAAGGATACTGACCCAGACACCATGCTGGAATGATAAAGTAGTGGGACAATCCTTTCTGTTGAACCTTCATGCAGAAAGAAGTGCAATGGATGGGAAAGCAGAAAAAAAAAAAGAGCTTGATTTTTCAGTTCAGAAAGGAAGCTTTCAAGGAAGGAGGAGCTCCAGAGCTACTTCATGGTGAACAGAGATGCTTACTGTGCAGCCCCAATTTAAGGTCTTACTCAAACACACTCTCTAGTCACCTTTTATATCAGCTCTAGGTTGTTCTTCACACAGGATATGACAACACTTGCTACCTCTGGAGGCAGTTGCCTCAAAAAAAACCAACAAAAAAAACCCCAAACCACAAAACAAAACAGAGAAAGAGAAATACCTCATTTAGATCTTCCAAGGCAGGCTTTGTTAGGCCATTTCTTTTCTCTACAGAGCCCACAGATAATCCAAACCATACTGCTGTAATAACTAGACTTAATAGCAGGCAAAGAACACAAAATATGTCAGTGAACCTGGTCAATTGGACCATTTCTGCAGAAACAGTGAAAATAAAAAAAAAAAAGAAGAAAAAGCTATATAAAACTATCTGTCTCATTATGCATTATTACTTGTGCTGAGAGTTAAAATAGATGCTGAAACAAAATTATATTCTGAGAGGTCTGAGAGCAGGCGGCAGAGCAAACAGACAGTAAATGTAAATGTTTATCAGAGTGTCCTAGATCACCAGTGAGCTAAAGTGGGATTTTATCAGTTTTGCTGAAGAAACATTTAGCCAGAAGCTTATAAGGTAATGACTCTATTTTTGCTTTTAAATGCAAGAATGAAAGTCCGATCAATAATGTAAACCATTCACAAGTAGAACTATGCTTGAAAAAAAGCTTTCTCAGATGGAGCTTGACAAAACTTGATTTCAGGAAGCTAAGAATAATCCTAAATGAGCCCCCTTCCCTCCCGAATATGAGCAAGAACAATATTCTCTACTAAGTAGCGAACAGACTCTAAACTTTCTCAAGCATCTTAAAAACAAATAATAACAAAATTCTGGATTAGAATAGAGGCAGGATCACAGATTGGTTTGGGTTGGGAGGGACCTTAAAGCTCATCTAGTTCCAACATCCTGCCACGGGCAGGGACACCTTCCACTAGACCAGGTTGCTCAAACTCCCACCCAGCCTGGCCTTGAACACTGCCAGAGATGGAGCGTCCATAGCTTCTCTGGGCAACCTGTTCAAGTGCCTCACCACCTGCACAGTAAAGAACTTCTTCCTTATTTCTAATCTAAATCTACCCTCTTTCAGCTTAAAGCCATTCCCCTTGTCCTATCTCTACATGACCTTGCAAAAAAGCTCTCTCCAGATTTCTTGTAGGCCCCCTTCAGGTACTGGAAGGCTGCTCTAAGATCTCCCCAGACCCTTCACTTCTCCAGGCTGAACCACCCCAGCTCTCTCAGCCTGTCTTTATACGAAAGGTGCTCCAGCCCCCTGATCATCTTTGTGGCCTCCTCTGGACTCCCTCCAACATGATTCTTAAGCTGGGGACCCCAGAGCTGGACACAGTACTCCAGGTGGGGTCTTAGAAGAGCAGAGTGGAGGGTAAGATATCTTATAATTTTGCTTACCTCTGTATAAAACATAAAGATACAGGTTAGACAGCCCATTTATAGTGATAACAGCTCTCACAGATAGCGTTATGTGCAAAGAAAGCTGTCATGAAGAGGGAAAATTTGAAGACTCTTTAAAGCTTAAAAAAAATTGGAAATATGATACTATAATAAGATCTGTTGGGCTTTTCTTCTAAACAGTGGAGTTAAACTCTGTGAAAGGAGAAATTTTTTATGTAACCTTTATCCATACTCAACACTGAAGTTAAGAGCTGAAGTAAAAAATGTCTTGTTTCATTCACACCTACATCAAACCCAAATACCTTGTAAGCTATCTATAAAGAAATTAAAGATAGCATTGATGTGTCTACCTAAAGTTGGAAACTGCAAGTAATTGAACTGTGTGGAGGTTAATAAAAATGCAGTAGCTATCCAAGAAAATGAGCCAAAGCTGTGAGTCTCCGTGAGTCCTTTTTTTAAACATGCAAACCTTTGAGATGCAATGTATACAAGGCACAGTGAGACTGACAGTTCTGATCAAGTATAACGTTAACACTCTTCAAACTTGGCAACTTAGTTATTACTCGCCTGGTCTGTGTAACCTACAGGGAAAATAGCCTGATGCTATATTTCACCATACTAGTATAAACAGAAATAGATTGAAGTTATTTCAGTGTAAGGAAAAAAACCCAAACAAACAGCAGTTGATGAAGTTTTATGTAGAATACATTGTATTAATGTATTCTTAAAAGCTACCTTCCATTTACTCAAGAAAAATAAAAAAGCTGTAGAAAAGAAAATTCCGAAGTTAAGTTTTGCTGTGCAATTGTAACTGCTCCCTTGTGCTTACACGCTACGACAGTCTAATTGCTTGATCACCTACTAATTTTCAAATGATACATTAGAATATCTTGCAATAACTTTTACAGCCCTTATGAGACACATTTTTGAAAGTATGTTTTTCCTGAGGACTTTTCCTACATCACTGGATCTTAGTAAATAAATCTTATCAGTGGACTTTCACACACAAAACATTTGTATATTTATAAAAAGATTGGTGAAAACCTATGATTTTATCAAGAAAATTTTATGTAACTGTGAAAGTGAGGATAAATTGGTCACATTATAAAAGCATGCAAAGTTCATGAAGCTCAGTTTACCTTAGCAACCCTTTATCTGCCTAACTGTCCTCTTTATTGCAGTCCTAGGAAAACTAACTAAAGACTGAAGAGTACTGATTAAATCCTTTCAAGAACTTCAGCTGTGGTGGTATCTGCTGAAGAAGTTTTCAAAACTTCTTCCTCTAATGCACAAGTTTTATGAACATATAACACCCAAAACGTGTGGGGGTTTTTCCCTTCATCTATATGTAGAAGTAATTTACAAAAAACTGACTTAGCATTTACACAGTAAATGTATTGTGGCCAGCAGCCAAAAAGCAATATTAGAAGTTGCCTGCCAAGCATGTAATCTTGTTTGTGTGGGAGGGAAATAGGGTTGTACCTATCTTCTTATTTGACCAGCTCCCAGGGAGTGCCACTGCCCAGGAATG
>NW_009913337.1:59469-72784 GCF_000696875.1 Nestor notabilis
CAGGAATTCTACAGCCAACGAAGCAGTTCACACCAGAGGGAAAAACAAAGGAGCTTACAGTCTCTTTCTGAGACTGCACAGGACTGCAAGAGTCAGCACAGCTGTCTATGCTGGCATGTCACAACACATGGTCCCCAGCAGCAGCTAGACTGACTGCTCCTGGCACAGAAGACTCCACTGAGATGATGCTTTTAAAAGAGGACTTAACCATCCATGTCTCAGGCTGCAGAGAGAGCCTGCTGCTTGAGCAGCACTCTGCTGGGAGTGGTCGTGTATTCATCCATATGAGGCTCTGCTCAAATCATTGAGACACCAGGTGAAAATGCCAAGGAAGTTGAACAGGCGTAGTGCTGGAGGGAATGAATGGGAGGAAATATACAAGTTCTTGATGAAGATTTATCAGAGGTCAGCCAGCAGCTACATTTGAGTGAGTGGTGGCTGGAAATACTTGTCATTTCCACCAACAGAATGAAGGATCTTTCTATTACTAAACACATGCAACTGGGGGACACGTGCAACAGGGTGAAAAGAACAAGTTCTGTCAGGGGCTGCAACCGATCCTTATGTTAAAAAGGTGAGATTAAGAGGCACTAAGATGCTGTAGTGGTAACCTGCTTTCTGCAGGTGACAGAGGGACCAAGCAGCTGATACAGCTTGCCACATTTGGAGGTTTGTTTGCAGGGACTTGGATCTAAGATGTTGCAAAGAGATTGCCAAGGCTTGCCCAGCCCTCAGACCATAATCTCTACCATCCTTGTGAGCACCGGCATTGTCAAGAGAGACTCCAGGGTTCTGAGACCTAGGTGGAAGAGCACAGGAGCCCAGACAGACTAGGGCAGGAGTGGAAATATGCTATGGACCAGCAGTTGGCTGAACAGCTAATTTTGTAAGCAGTTTTCTGGTTTCTATGACCACAGCACTCTCTTCGAGGAACGAAGAAAACTATAGGGAGGTAGCATCTATCAATCAAAATGTGTCATCTTTGTCAACAGGCTCAACTCATGAGGACAGCTTTAGACTACACTTGTCAGGGGACAAAGCCCGAAGCTTGGAGTAGGCAGAGAAAAGAGGACAGAGAAGGGCCTGTCGGACAGTATAATGGAGCAGGTTCACTCTTCCCCTGAGAAAGCAGCACATCTGCATATTCAGTGGAATGGGAAACCTTTCAACTTCAAACTGGAAATGAAAAGGAATTAGAAGTCCATATACAGTCACAGAGCTATGGTCAAAGACTTATGACCTCACTGGAATCATAGTGTGATAGCTCATATAGCTGGAGCACTGCTATGGATGGATGCAGACTTATTTAGGAACCACAGGCTGTAAGACAGGGAGGAGAAGCTTTCTACTACACAGAGAAAAGTCTTGAATGCACAGAGCACTGCTGTGGAAAAAGTAACAAACAAATCAAATCTCATCTAACAGGATCATAGGGGAAGTTAACATAGGGAAGCTGTGATAAGCATCTATTACAGACTGCCTCAACAAGAATAGGAGGTGGACAAAGCTTTCTTTGAACAACAGAAAGAAGCCTCAAAATTGCAGGCCCAGGTTCTCATGTGGACATCTT
Organism: Nestor notabilis; assembly: GCF_000696875.1. NCBI lineage: Eukaryota > Metazoa > Chordata > Aves > Psittaciformes > Psittacidae > Nestor > Nestor notabilis. The sequence goes on from NW_009913337.1 coordinate 61,040, forward strand.
TAACCATTTTAATATCTGCCGGAAGAGTAGCATGGTGAACTGTAAGTAATCCAAGAGTTTTCTGGAGTCCACTCAGGACAGACTTTTGACACAGGTGACACATGAGATTAGCTACAAAGGTAATCATAGCCTTCTACTAACAAGTAAGGAACAAACAGTTGGTGATATGAATATCAATGGAAGTTTTGGCTGAAGTGGCCATGTGATGATACGAATTCAAGATCCTGAGACAATTAATGAAGGCAAGTAGCAGAATAAAGATCTTTGATCTCAGGGACGATTTTGGCTTGTTCAGGCATTTGTTTGCCAGGCACCCATCAGAGGCTGCTCTAAAGAGCAAAAGAAACAGGAAAGCTGATAAATCTTCTAGGCTATCTTCCTCAAAATGCAAGAATATCTCCATCCTGGTATACTGGAATACAAGCAGATATAGCAGAAGGTCAGTCTGACTTAATCGGGAACCGCAGATTGATCTCAAATGCGTGATAGCAAGTGTACAGAAGGTGGAAGTAGGGACAATCTATTCAAAGTAGGAACAAGCTACCAAGAAGGATTACAGAAACACAGCTCGAACATGCAGGGAAAGAATTGGGAAAGCAAAAGCTCAGCTGGGATTCAAATTGGCAACGGATCTGAAGGGTCACAAAAGCTTTTATAGGTAAAACAAAAGGAAGAGTAAGAAAAATGTGGACTTGTTGCTGAAGAAGTTGAGGGACTAGTGATAAAGGATACAGAAATGCTGAAGTACGCAGTGCTTTCTTTGCCTCAGTCTTTATTAGCAGGATCTGCTCCCAGCCCCTGGTACCTCCCAGGTCCCTGCGTCTAAAGCCAGAGTCTGCAGAAGCCAATCACTACCCATGGTAGAGGAAGAGTGAGCTAATGAAAATTTAAGCAAGCTGGACATACAAATGCATCCAGTAATGATAAGGGATATGGCCAATGTCATTGCAGGGCTGCTCAATATCGTCTTCCAAAGGTGTTATGGTTTAACCCCAACTGGCAACTAAGCCCTAGCAGCTGCTCACTCACTTTCCCCCTCATGAGATTTGGAAGAGTATTGAAAGAGTAGAAGTGAGAAAACTTGTGGGTTGAGATAAAAATAGTTCAACAGGTAAAGCAAAAGCTGCACACAAGCAAAACAAAACAGGGAATTAATTCACTACTCCCCATTGGCAGGCAGGCATTCAGCCATCCGCAGGACAGCAGGGCTCCATCACAATTAACAGTTACTTAGGAAGACAAAACACCATAACATTGCCACCTTCCTTTTTCTTCCTCCCACTTTACATACTAAGCATGATACCACATGGTCTGGGATATCCCTTTGGTCAGTTGGGGTCACCTGTCCCAGCTGTGTCCCCTCCAACTCCTTGTGTATCTCCAGCTCACTCGCTGATGGGATGGGGTGGTGTGAAGAGCAGAAAAGGCCTTGGCTCTGTGTAAGCACTACTCAGCAACAACTAAAACATCCCTGGGTTATCAACACTATTTTCAGCACAAACCCAAAACATAACCCCATACCAGCTACTATGAAGAAAATTAACTTGATCCCAGCCAAAACTAGCACAATGAGTCATGGTTATCAGGGGAAATTCCTGATGACTTGAAAAACAGAAATGTCACAATCATCTTTGAGAAGTTTGAGAAAGAGGATTGCACAGCAGGACAGTCATCCTCATACCAGTCCCCAGGAAAATGGTGGAGCAAGTCCTCCTGGAAATCATTTTCCAGCACATGAAGGAGATGATTAGGAACAGTCAGTGTGGATTTTTCAGAGGAAGACATGCCTGAACAACCTGATTGCTTTCTGTGGATAGAGGGAGAACTGTGAATGCTGTTTATCTTGGCTTTAGCAAAGCTTTGGATATAACTGCCCATAGTATCTTCCTAGACAGGAGACAGAGGTACTGGATGGGTGGGCTACAAAGTACATGCAGACCTGGCAGTGGTCAGCAGCCTGACGTCCACCTGGCAACTGATTATTATTGGAATCATAAATTCTCAAGGGTGGATACTTGGGGTGATCATAAGGAAGCAGGCAAAGCCCACTGCTCCACAGGGGATTGGGGAGCCAGAAGCTGAGTGCAACAACAAAGGCAGCAAGGCAAGGGCCTTGGTGGTAAGGACCTAGTCCCACAGTGCCTTAACGAGGCAAGTGGGGTCTGGCTGGGGTAGCCAGGCTGGGACACTGTCCAGTGATCACAAGGCAAGTCCATAGTGGTAAAGCACAGCCAAGATCAGCCCAGGAAATCACTCCACAGGTTGGGGTCTGAGTCTGGATCAGCAGGGCCCACGACGAGGTGTGGCTGCAGTGCAATGGAAGCTGTAGTTCAGACGGAGGGCAAACAGCTGAGCTGCAGCTTAAAGTAGCTCCCAAGAGAAAGGAGTCATCCTTTGCAGAGGCCTTCCTGCAGAGCTGTCTGGGACCACTCTGTCCAAGGCCACCAAAGGAAGGAGAATGGTCGTCAGCTGCACTATCCTCAAATTAGCCCTAATCCCAGGGAGCCAGACCTCCAGGAGGGAGGATGCTCTCAGGGCCCTCTGCCAGACAAACTGGCAGTCTGGCACAGGCCATCAAGATGGTCTTTAATAAAGACCAGAATAACAGGATGAAGTGCGTTCTCAGTTTTGTGAATAGTACCACTGAGAGGAACAGTTGATAAGGTGAAGGGCTAGGCTGCCATTTGAAGGGACCTCAACAGAGAGAGAAACAGGCTGGCAGGAACCTGCCAGGGAGCAGTAGGTGCTGGCTCCCCTGCAAGAAATACTAACTAGCAGCAAGGCAGGCAGAGGCAGACCTCATTAACAAGGAACCTGAATGTTGAGTCATTAAATCTGGGTCAGGATCAGGTCTGGACACAATGAACAGGCCCAGCTCCAAACCAGTGATCACCTTCAAAGTCTACAGGGACAAGACAGGTCCAATGCTGTGTTAAAGAGGCCCAAAGCCAAGCGAGAGGGTCTGGGCCAGGGTCAGGATCAAGAAGGCACAAGATCAGGCACAGTTGTAGATGCTACTCAATTGCAATGTAGCACAGGCAGGGGCCAGCAGTACAGCCTCAGCTTAAAAGCAGTTCCCAGTGGAATGGAGGGGCATGCCCTCACTTCTATCTTGCTTTGTGATAGCTTTTACCAGTGAAGGAGCTGACCTCGGGCTGAGGCAGCTACAGGCCTTAGCTCAGCCAACTAAAATATTAGAAGGGGGAGAATGTGCTCAGGAGCCTGAAAGCATCTCATGAAATTCAGCAAAGGCAAACGCAAAATCCTGAATCTGGGGTAGAATATTGTAACGGCCCAGGCTGACTGTTTAGAAAGCAGATCCACGGAAAAGGATCTAGGGGTGCCTAAAGGACAAGAAGATAAGCATGAATAAGCAGTGCATTTCTGCAGCAACGCAAGCTTGAACACAAATCGGGTTACATTAGTAAAAATATAGCCAGTGGGTTAGCTGAATTGCTTATTCTCTTATAGCTGGCACTTGTGAGACTGCTTTTGGAGAATTGTGTCAAGTGTGGGACTCTCCAGTATAAGAAAGACATTGACAAACTGGCAGTCTGGCACAGGCCATCAAGATGGTTAGAGAATGAGAGCATTGGGCTTGTTCATTTTGAATAAATGGCAGCTGGATGACAGCTAACTGCTGTCTTCAACCATGCAGTAGTTGGAAATAGAGTACATGGAGCCAGATTTCTTGGATACGCACAGTGAAAATATTAGAGGCAATGAACAGAAGTTGCAGAAGGGCAAATTCCTGATAATTACAGGGCAAAAAAGTCACCATGAGTATGGACAAATACTGGAAGAAGAGTCTGAGAGAGGCTGTAAAATATTCAACTCTGGAGATGTGAATATCTGGAGATACTCAAACCTTGACTGGACAAGGTTCCTCAGCAACCCAAGTTCAATATTGGCTCTAACTTCAAAGCTGACCCTGCTTAAGGCCTCCTAGTGTTGTGAGTTGGGGATCTGAGAAAGGAGAATTAGACTAGGTCACCTCTGCCAGCCTAAATTACTTTGTCATGCACCCCATTGTCAGGTCAGCTTTTAGGATTGTCTTAGAAAAAATTTTGAAAGCAAGACTTGGAAACATTGTATGTAACTTTTATTATAAGATTATAATGAATGTAAATAGACAGTTCTTTATAATGAAGAATAGATATAGATGGCTCACTGTCCACATGGAAGACAGTTTCATGTGTGCTTCTGCAGGGGTGACCAAGGTTTGATGCTATAAAATAATGTCATTAATGATCTGGATGATGGAATAGTGTGCTTATTAAATCTGCAAATAACTCTAGGCTGGAAGCAACTGTATGTACACTGGAGGAGAAGATTAGAATTCAAAATGATCCAGACAAACCGTAGGAATGGTCTGAGGAAAACAAGATGCTATTGAACAGACATAAGTGTGAGGCATTACTTTTAGAAGGCATACTAAATTGCGCAAATACAGGATGTGGCTCATTCAGCTTGTTTGTACTTCTGCAGAACAGGATCCAGGGGCAACAGAAGATCACAGGCTGAGTAAGAGTCAACAGTGTCATGTTGCAGGAATAAAAGCAAATAACACTGGCATTTTTTCTTTAAAAAGTGTAGCCTGCAAGACGTGTGAAATAATCTTCCCACTACACAGTACTGTAAAGTCTCAACTGTAGTAGCCAGTCCAGTTTTAAGAACTACTACAGGAAAGATACAGAGCAATCAACTAAAGACCATGATTGTAAACATAAACCCTACTGGAATTCTAATGACAGGTTAATTTTGACTTACTTGGGGCAACTGTAAACATCCAGAAATACATCCTTTTCCCTGATGTGTGCCACAACCTTTCTTTTACAGTCATAGACTGAAGTGATTAAGCCAGTACCAGTAAAATATCCTGAAAGTTAATCACAAAACAAGGGAAATAAATAATATTTGGAACTCAAGAAAGAAGTGTATCATAGCTCTTGATGATGACTTTTTTTTTGGGGGTGGGGGGAGAAGTGATGTCAGAAAACAAAAGAACTATCTTGTATAACACATTCTTTTCATTTTAGTGCAAGCAAAAAGCAACTAAATAAAGCCCTTTGGAGAAATCCTGTACCTATTTTCACTCAAGAAACTTCTCTGAAGTCAGTTGGTTTGCAGGAGTATAATGAATGTTTACTGGGTGTTTGTTTGTTTGTTTTAAACTATTTCTAATGTTACAGATATAATACCTAAATATATAATTTAGGAAGATAATCACTGAATCATAGAATCATTGAAAGGGACCTCCAAAGATCATCTAGTCCCAGCTTTCGTTGGAAAGGGAGCCTAGATGCAATTATCCAGCACCCTACCCAATCACATCTTGAAAACCTCCAGAGATGCGGACTCTGTCACATCCCTGGGGAAGTTGTTCCAATGAATGATCGTTCTCACTTTAAAAATTTCATTTCTTATGTTGACTGTCCCAGTGCCCCTTGGTCTTCTCCATGTGGCTCCTTGCAAAGAGGGAGTCTCCATCTTCTTTGTAGCTGTCCTTTCAGTACTGGAACACTGTGATAAGGTTGCCCCTGAGCCTTCTCTTCTCCATGGAGAAAAGACCTATCTCCTTCACCATTTCCTCATAAGGCAGGTTCTCCAGCACTTTGATCATCTTTGTGGCCCTTCTTTGGACCCTCTTCAGTCACTCCACATTTTTCCTGAACTGTGGGGACTAGAACTGGATACAGTACTCTGGGTGCAGGCTGACAAGTGCTGAGTTGGATAGGAAAAAAAGTGCTGAGTAGAGGAGAAATAATGTCGAATAATACTCATAGTTACTAATAATATCAAGGATATTTCAGTAAACTGTTGAGTGTTTTCTGATAATAAAATTAGGCTGTCAAACACATACTTTGTTGACATAAACTAGCTTATCAATTTTAAACCTTCGACTGATTTCTGTTTCTTGGTGTACTATAAAAACTGTTAAGTCCTTAAAGTTTTAAACTGATGGTATCTTTTTGGGCAAATGCTTCTAATGAGATATGGAGCTTAGCGATCCTTTTTGTCTCCTGTTATTGGCCATACTGTGGTACATAGACAAAATGTGTCACCAGCATCCTTTCTGTCTAAGCATTTATTTGGTTCCAAGTAGCTGAAGTATAAACATGCAGAAGCATAGAAAATAAACATAATTTGCTAATGAATTAGGTCTTTTTCTTAAACATAGACATGTATAATAGTAATGGTTAGTTTGTTGTATTATTGCAGAGAGTGTTTCCACCAGAAGTTAATGTACCTCATAAGTTATTGCCTAGAAACGTGTCACAAGAAAAATGTCAGAAGTAAAAATAATTTCACTCATACATATGGAACTTAAAACAATCTTGCTTCTTGCATCATTTTTAAGACATCTCAACTCTGCTTTTAACCCTCATTAGAGTTTTGAATTTATAATTAAAAATATTTTCTTTTATAAAAACAGCTCATGGAGATCTAGTTGTAAAAGAGGGTCTTGGACTTCCAGTGGCAGTATGGAGTGATTTTTCCGTGAATTGATCACACTGTAATGGATGTTGGGGGATAATTAAAGGTAGCTGGCAGCTTGGCATGCTCTATGTAGGTGGAGTACTTAACAGAGAGTAGAGAATATAGGGAGAGGAGAGACTAATATGATTTTTCTTATGATCTTTACTGTTGTCTAGAAAATAGATCTTTATGGGTCCCCATGTTACCAAATTCCCATTGCATTGTGCAAGAGCCAATTACAGACTAAGGAGATGAGGTATCAGGAACAATGAAATAAAAAATCAGTTATGGAGAGAACCAACAAAGAGATCAATAACCTTCATAATAATTTACCTTATAACTTCAATATTAAACATTACTGTATTAATTTCAGCACTGAAAAGGCTCTCATAGTCAAGTTCATAGAAATAAAAAAGATGAGAATGAATGGTTGAACTGATTAAGCAGCTTAAAGTCATGGGTTTAAAGCAAGATTTGTCACTCAGTCAAAGAATAAACCCTTTCAAAGCCAAGAACGAGAGCTATGCATTAGTATAACAAATTGTGCTGTATGTTTTCTGTAATATCATGAATCCTGCTATTTACATCTATGATTATACAGTAATTACAAACAAATTAAAAAGATAAATTGAATACATATTTTCATGTAAGAGTTATATTTTAAGTGGATCTTGTTACTGTTTAACAATTTCTGAGACTATTACCTCTTTTTACTCTAAAAGCTTACATTTACTGAATACTTCCCAGTAGTATTTATAACCATGAGCACAAATGTAATGTCTACTTATTTTTACTGCTCAGAGTGCAAAAAGCAGAAAGAAATTTAAGTTTGAATAATATGCATTTCATACAGATATTAACTACATCTTTCTAAAATCACACCTGAATTATTTGGATAACCTTGTGCAATAAATTTCACAATAACTTAGTGAAGTTATACTGGCTTCACCTGCTTCACTGTGATTGAAATGTTTATAATCTCACTTGGAAGGCCTGTTACAGTGTTTCTGAAATTGCACAGGTTAAAACAAAACTTGCCTCTGGAAATACATACAAGGGTTTGGGTTTTGTTGGGGTTTTTTCCACATTTTTCTCTTTCAAGACTAAAGAAAATGAATTCTAGAAAAAGCAGGTAAAAATCATTTACAGCTAGAGTAGCAAGAAAAATCTAACTTCATGGTTTTGACTTCTGCTTTCATGCACCCTGTCACATGGAATTTTAAAAACAATGAATGGAATTACTTGGTGAAATATATATGCACAGCATGGTAAGTTTAGATGATGTGACGGCCTTTCAGTTTGTATTTCCTAGCTTTTTATTTTAAACTTACATGAAATCCTGGTTATCATGAGAAAGGGGTTAATAGCACTTCCTGAGCCTGGCACAAGAACAAATCACATTATCCTTACTCAGGGGAATAGTCTAATTAAACACTACAGGAGTCCTCATATGGACATGGTAAAGCAAGCAGTAGTTTAATGCCACAGTGGCAGATAAATGAAAATTGTCTCTCTCAAACATGGTTCCACCCTGGTCTACATCATTTCACTTTTTTTTTTTTCCCTAAAATTTAGTGTAAATATATACCTGTACAAAGCAGTCCCTATTCACTTAAGTAGTTATCTTATTTGTAGCCAAGAGTCTGTCTTCCAAAACATGTTTTTTCAAGCTTTCTCTGCGGAATTACAACATAATTTTTTTACCCCCAAAATAAAGTAGTATTGCTACAATTTATTTTCCAACTGAAATAAAAATGGAGCTAAAACTTGTTGATTTTATATTCTCCCCATCTGTTTGTTACAAGCATAGGAACATGGATACATGTCTTTTTCTTTGGTTTTTGAAATTATATTTGAGACCACCTGCTGGCATTTAAGGAGAATGGATGCTGAGAAAATTTGAATACCATAAAAGAAACCTCTCATCATCTGTTACAGGTGAAGCAAAGGTATGGTCTGGGAGCAAAGGTATTGCTTTCATTTCAGTGGGGAGCAAGTGTTGTGAAAGGTACAGATCAGATCCTGGCATCAGTCTTTGTGAAGGATAAAAGAGTGCATAGCATCCTTCCACTCATAGCATCTCCTGCCACACCTAGTCTGTGCCTGTGTCAATGACTGATCTTGCAAGCTGAACTGAAAATGGTTATAATCATGCAAATATCATGATTTGCTAACATGTGCAGAACACTTTGCTGGATTGGGATGTAACTAAACACTTATTGAATGATATTGTCACTGACAAATTCAGTCTCTGTACTGAATATGTCAATATCAAGGAGATAAGACAAACATTCAACTGAAAGAGGGCAGATACAGATTAGATATTAGGAAGAAGTTCTTCACTGTGAGGGTGGTGGGGCACTCTAACAGTGTTCTTTCAGAATGCTGGTCTACAACAATGTTCACATGAGTTGGTGAATGGTTCACCTCAATGAAAGTCTGCTTATCAAGAACAAGCACAGCTGATTAGAGAAAACAGCTACTTCTTAACAGTGTTCCAGCTTATAAAAATAAAGAGAATGTGATTTTGTAAAAATTTATTTGTAAAATCAAATACAAGTTTAAGACCTAAAGAAAATCTCTTCTATTAAACATAATACTGGGAATTCACCTTCTTTTAATGAGCTTTTTTTCCTATACAATATATAGTATGTTATGTAATTTCAGCAGAGGAAATGACAGTCAAACAGTTTAAGTCCTAAACTGGAAGTTATATAATGCAGGATTTCACAAATACAACTTCTGAACAAACTCGTGATTGCAATATTATCAGAAATTCATTGTGGAGGAATGCACTGATAGTTGTATATGGATCAGCCATACACATGTACCCAATTACCTCAGCATGTGGGTATATGTGTAAATCATGAAGTCTTCTATGAACAGTAGTTTGAAGTATAGAATGGATAAGAAAACATATCAAACCTTATGTTGTTATCCCACTTTTCTAAAGAAAAGAAGTTTACATAGTTGTGCTATTGGTCCATCTATCCCATCACAAAGATGAACAAGTCATTGACAAATTTTAAGTAAATTTAACACTGGATCTCAAAGTTACAAAGTTATTTTTGGACTTTTAGAGGTTGGTAAGTTGCAATACAAATCAATATACCTACTCATAGGAAAGCAATTATAACTTAGCTCCCTACCTATTTAACAGGCAGTCGCCATGCTGAACAAGCAAAGTGGTCAGCCTATGAAACTTCGAGCCAACCATACTAGTTGTAGCAACATGCCTCACCATATAGATGCAGATATAGGAATAATAAAGAGAGCTGTTGGGTGGTAGCTCCTAAGGGTGTTACAATTTTTATCACTGTTACAGAGTTCTAGGCTTAGGTTTCAGTTTTGCAAAAAAGCTCATGCATTCTTGACTTCAAAAATATTTACATGTATAATTAAATAACTTGTGTTTAAACAAACTTGAAGACCTCCAAGCTCTAAGAGGTTACCTTGTTGACAGATAACAGTCATTAAGAACAAAAACTATACCTTTCTGAAATCAAGATGAACAGTTTTGGGCAGCCTAACTTAACATTTGCATAATTGGTTGGTTTGTAAACTGCAATGGTAATTTAACATTCCTACATAGTAAAAATTTTACCTTTTGGATTGGCTTTTTGTTTGTTTGTTTGTTTTTATGGTAAATGGGGCAAAATAAAACAAGTAATGGAATCCTTCACTGATGTTCCCAAGCTAAGGATTTTTGCCAGGATTTTTCTGGAGAATCTTTTTGAAAGCTTCTAGAACAGGACTTCCTTCAGCCAAGGATAGAAACACCAAGTGCAATTCAAAAGACACTACTCCATCAGTTTATCATTATCCACTATCTGGGAGTTATTGTGCCTAGACCTCACCCTGTGATATGTGAGAGCATCTCATCCTCTACAGTCGAAAAGTCTGCCTGATTACCTCCCTGGAACACCCATCTTTGGGGGCTTAAACTAAGATGGGCTGAATGTCGCAAAGTGGTTGAGCGCATGTGTATTCAGTTTTACTAGTTCTGCTGTGGGGCTGGTGGGAATGGGACCTTTGGCCCCTCCGTGATTATATGAAATTAAAGTATACTTTTACTCCAAGTCACACAAGGTTGCCTGTGGATGCTGGAAAACTCTAAAGGAATTTCTTTCCAAGAAAACTTTGTGCTTTCTTATCTCCCATAAGCAACCCTTTTGGGTTTTCTCTCCACCTTTTGCAGCTTTCTGAAATAACGTAATTTCTGTGAATCCCAGCTAACCACTGTTTTAGTTATGTCTATGCATCTGGGCTATGCATATTGTCAAGCACCTATGCACCTTGCAAACAAGTAAATATAAATGTATTTACAAGTTTGTAGGGCTAATGCATCTCATAGTACAGAGCTGAGGTCTTCTCTTTCTTCTCTTGGTGAAGTGTAGAACAGCTGCTGTAATCCTGGATGATGGAATGATCGAGTCCTTCTGATTATGTTTATGCAGTTTATTATCTAGCTGGATATAAGGAGGACTGGCAGTCCAGCAAATTCCCAAATCTGAGGCTACAAAAAGAGAAGATTAACCGTATTCTCAGAACAAGGTCACCAGATTTGTAGTAAAATTCAACTTAGTGATGACAATCACTACAAAGCCAAGACAGAACACGTTTTTGAACAGGGATTATCTCCAGCACATGTACAGCAAATAGACACGATTTTCTTCAAACAACTATTCGAATAATTTGAGCCTCCTCAAAACTTGTTTCTCTGCTATAATACTGGAGAGACTTGGAAAAATACTAATGCCATGAGGTATCACTGAAACCAAGGGGCTTGGTAAAACTGCTGCTGACTGGACACCTCTGCATGTACCATCACCACCAGCAATGAGGAGTGCCAGTATTAACAACACTGGAAAGACATCCCTCTCCTCGAACGAACAGCACACGAGCTCTCAGGCGGCAGATCCCCAGGTTTCCCCTATCTCTCCCCAAGGGGACCACAGCTCAGAAGCCTTTGCACAAGCCCTGACACCCTTACTCAAACCTGACCGCTTGCCAGGACTGGAGTTTCTGGAATAGCCCACCCCAAAAGGTCCCTACCCAGACACTTCTCCTCACACAAGAGTGTGGGACCAGTGGAGGAGAGGCACGGCAGAGAGCACTGAACCTGGAAAGCACTGGAGCCGCCTGAGGAATCTAAGCAGAGGCTGGTGAGGGACACCGCTGGGTCCCCCACTAGCAGGGTTCTGCGGGAGGCGAGGATGCGGCACCTCCCCGTGACGGGTAGCCAGAGAGCAGGCGCAACAACCC